>NC_088235.1:20116642-20269142 GCF_036934945.1 Oncorhynchus masou masou | reverse complement strand
TCTCCAGGTTTGTAGGATGGAGGCTAGCAGTGTGACAGGGAAGCTTCTCCAGGTATGTAGGATGGAGGCTACCAGTGTGACAGGGAAGCTTCTCCAGGTTTGTAGGATGGAGGCTAGCAGTGTGACAGGGAAGCTAGCTCTCCAGGTTTGTAGGATGGAGGCTAGCAGTGTGACAGGGAAGCTTCTCCAGGTATGTAGGATGGAGGCTACCAGTGTGACAGGGAAGCTTCTCCAGGTTTGTAGGATGGAGGCTACCAGTGTGACAGGGAAGCTTCTCCAGGTTTGTAGGATGGAGGCTAGCAGTGTGACAGGGAAGCTTCTCCAGGTATGTAGGATGGAGGCTACCAGTGTGACAGGGAAGCTTCTCCAGGTTTGTAGGATGGAGGCTACCAGTGTGACAGGGAAGCTTCTCCAGGTTTGTAGGATGGAGGCTACCAGTGTGACAGGGAAGCTTCTCCAGGTTTGTAGGATGGAGGCTACCAGTGTGACAGGGGAGCATCTCCAGGTTTGTAGGATGGAGGCTACCAGTGGGACAGGGGAGCATCTCCAGGTTTGTAGGATGGAGGCTACCAGTGGGGAAAGGGAGCATCTCCAGGTTTGTATAGGAAAGTGTGGAGCAGCACTGCTGTGTGTGGCCTAAAGCAATGTTTCAGGGGGGGGACCCAGTGTCGGTGTCTCTGTTTGTATTAGGGAACCTGCTGACGGCACACAGGCCCAGCCCGGGGAGCATATGGTAAGCCCGGTCTCCCAGGCCGCGCCTGGTCCTGCTGTGGGCTGGGGATGTGTGGCTGACTCTAGTTACACAGGGAGCTTCTAGTCTTCCTCCTGCTTGGCACAACCCAATGCCACCTGAGAAGGATGTGTTTTCAGCTGTGTGTTGGCTTGGCTTGTCCAACAGTTTGGAAAGCACAAATAGGTCCAGGAATTTAGAAACAGGTTTAATACAAATTAAAAAGGTGAGGGATTTGCATAAGGCCTGTTTGGACAGTGTTAATAAGATCACCACTCTTTTCCATATGAGAAGAGTATCCTGGAAATAAATGATATCCTGGAAACCTCTCTGGAACTGAATGCTAGTACAGGAGCTGCATACTATAGTATAACATTAGGACACTCCGACCAACTCAATTTAATCCAATAGAGTAGAATAGTAAAGAACTTCACGAGGAGAGAAATCTGAATTTGACATCACCTTGCAGTAACATTAGTGTCATTATACTGTCACAGGAAAAAACATATCCCATATTCAATCTGCCATGATGCAATATTCATCTGAATGAAGTAGATGAGCCACCACTAACAACTCAGCCCAGACTGGGGACCATGGGGGCTGGAGGGCAGAGGAGAGGGAGTGAAGAATGCAGGCAGACTTCCCTGGCTTGCCTCGTTGAAAACATACTGCCAGGGGCAGCACGGCTACAGCTGCTCAGCACCCCACCACACCCTCTTTAAATATGAAAGGACCCACCCTAGCTCAGCTCAGCCCGACCCACCCTGCCTCGGCCTAAACCTGGCATGGTATGTCATGCCTGGAGACCATGATGGATGGCTTAACCCCAACCTGTTAGGAATAGACTGGCCTGTTATTAGTTACATTGCTTTAATCCATGTAATTATAATCATGATTTATAGTTTCCGGAGGCAAAAGAAACAAAGGTGGACCCAGAAAAATGTATTTGCAAACACAGTCCTGTTCTCCAAGTGTTTCCCTATATCCATGAAGCAGCGGTGGCCCATTACCACTCTGCGGAGACATGCTTTTAATGGATAGTGCTTGGATACCACTTCTATGTGTTTGCATGCAGTTTGCAGGAAGTTTCTAACTAGTGTCAGCTCAGTGATTAGAAGTCTATGGGAACAGCTACCTTTGCAACTGCTGCTGAAAAGAATCCTAGGGGAAACACTGTCTCCAATATAGTTTTCAGATACTCCCTATCAAAACATACTGTGTCTGCTGGTAAACATTAACCCAATTTACCACAAGAATGTAATAACAAACTTTGTTACTCAAAACAAACTTAACCTATGAAACACAAACTAAACCTATGAATGTCATAGCTCTGAAATCTGTGGAAAAAGTCTAATTGAAAAATATCTAATGTTGCCGTTTAGTGGACAATGTGATGCTGTGAGGTCTGTTGATGTAATGCTCTGGTTAGTAACACAACACTCCAGCTTGCGTGCCTCTGGGAAGTGACCCGGCGTGCATCATCGGAGCTGTAAAGCCAACATTTGACAATGCTCTTTCAGCCGGCTGCCCAGCCTCAGCCCCCAGCAACGCAGGCTGGGGGCTGTGAGACAGAGGCAGAGCGAGGGATGGAAGATAATTACAAAAACATTTTTATTTCACCTTTATTTAACCAGGTAGGCTAGTTGAGAACAAGTTCTCATTTACAACTGCGACCTGGCCAAGATAAAACAAAGCAGTGCGATTGTCATGCCCTGACATTAGAGATCCTTTTTATTCTCTATGTTTGGTGTGTGTGTGTGTGTGTGTGTGTGTGTGTGTGTGTGTGTGTGTGTGTGTGTGTGTGTGTGTGTGTGTGTGTGTGTGTGTGTGTGTGTGTGTGTGTGTGTGTGTGTGTGTGTGTGTGTGTGTGTGTGTGTGTGTGTGTGTGTGTGTGTGTGTGTGTGTGCGCGCGCGTGTGTGCGCGTGTGTGTGTGTGTGTGGTTCCCAATCAGAGGCAGCTGTCTGTAGTTGTCTCTGATTGGGAATCACATATAAGTTGTAACACAATAGAAATATCTATATACATTGTGTGCAAATAGAGTAAGGAGGTAAGGCAATAAATAGGCCATAGTAGTGAAGTAATTACAGTTCAGCAAATTATGTCACATTGCTGTAACCACCTTGGGGAATACGTAGAAAAAGTAATCTGGTTGATAGGCCATTCAATGCTCAATAGGGACGCATCGGAACACAGAGCATTCAAAACATGAGTCACTTCCAGATTGGATTTTTCTCAGGCTTTCACCTGCAATATCAGTTCTGCTATACTCACAGACAATATTTTTACAGTTTTGGAAACTTTAGAGTGTTTGCTATCCTAAACTGTATATTATATGCATATTCTAGCATCTTGTCCTGACAAAATATCCTGTTTACTTTGGGAATGTTATTTTTCCAAAAATGAAAATACTGCCCCCTAGTCACAACAGGTTTTAACCAACTATAATAACCACCAAATGGAGGTCAGATTAACCAAGTATAATAACCACCAAATGGAGGTCAGATTAACAAAGTATAATACCCAACAAGTGGATGTTAGATTAACAAAGTATAATAACCAGCAGGTGGATGTTAGATTAACCAAGTATAATAACCACCAAATGGAGTTCAGATTAACAAAGTATAATAACCACCAAATGGAGGTCAGAATAACCAAGTATAATAACAACCAAATGGAGGTCAGATTAACCAAGTATAATAACCACCAAATGGAGGTCAGATTAACCAAGTATAATAACCACCAAATGGAGGTCAGAATAACCAAGTATAATAACAACCAAATGGAGGTCAGATTAACAAAGTATAATAACCAGCAGGTGGATGTTAGATTAACCAAGTATAATAACCACCAAATGGAGGTCAGATTAACAAAGTATAATAACCAGCAGGTGGATGTTAGATTAACCAAGTATAATAACCACCAAATGGAGGTCAGATTAACCAAGTATAATAACAACCAAATGGAGGTCAGATTAACCAAGTATAATAACCACCAAATGCAGGCCAGATTAACCAAGTATAATAACAACCAAATGAAGGTCAGACTAACCAAGTATAATAACAACCAAATGGATGCCAGATTAACCAAGTATAATAACCACCAAATGGAGGTCAGATTAACCAAGTATAATAACAACCAAATGGAGGCCAGATTAACCAAGTATAATAACAACCAAATGGAGGCCAGATTAACCAAGTATAATAACCACCAAATGGAGGTCAGATTAACCAAGTATAATAACCACCAAATGGAGGTCAGATTAACCAAGTATAATAACAACCAAATGGAGGTCAGATTAACCAAGTATAATAACCAGCAGGTGGATGTTAGATTAACCAAGTATAATAACAACCAAATGGAGGTCAGATTAACCAAGTATAATAACCACCAAATGGAGGTCAGATTAACCAAGTATAATAACAACCAAATGGAGGTCAGATTAACCAAGTATAATAACAACCAAATGGAGGCCAGATTAACCAAGTATATAAACCACCAAATGGAGGCCAGATTAACCAAGTATAATAACCAGCAGGTGTATGTGAGATTAACAAAGTATAATAACCACCAAGTATAATAACCACCAAATGGAGGTCAGATTAACCAAGTATATAAACCACCAAATGGAGGCCAGATTAACCAAGTATATAAACCACCAAATGGAGGCCAGATTAACCAAGTATATAAACCACCAAATGGAGGCCAGATTAACCAAGTATAATAACCAGTAGGTGGATGTGAGATTAACAAAGTATAATAACCACCAAGTATAATAACCACCAAATGGAGGTCAGATTAACCAAGTATAATAACCAGCAGGTGGATGTGAGATTAACAAAGTATAATAACCACCAAGTATAATAACCACCAAATGGAGGTCAGATTAACCAAGTATAATAACCACCAAATGGAGGTCAGATTAACCAAGTATAATAACCACCAAATGGAGGTCAGATTAACCAAGTATAATAACCACCAAATGGAGGCCAGATTAACCAAGTATAATAACCACCAAATGGAGGTCAGATTAACCAAGTATAATAACCACCAAATGGAGGTCAGATTAACCAAGTATAATAACAACCAAATGGAGGTCAGATTAACCAAGTATAATAACCAGCAGGTGGATGTTAGATTAACCAAGTATAATAACAACCAAATGGAGGTCAGATTAACCAAGTATAATAACCACCAAATGGAGGTCAGATTAACCAAGTATAATAACAACCAAATGGAGGTCAGATTAACCAAGTATAATAACAACCAAATGGAGGCCAGATTAACCAAGTATATAAACCACCAAATGGAGGCCAGATTAACCAAGTATAATAACCAGCAGGTGTATGTGAGATTAACAAAGTATAATAACCACCAAGTATAATAACCACCAAATGGAGGTCAGATTAACCAAGTATATAAACCACCAAATGGAGGCCAGATTAACCAAGTATATAAACCACCAAATGGAGGCCAGATTAACCAAGTATATAAACCACCAAATGGAGGCCAGATTAACCAAGTATAATAACCAGCAGGTGTATGTGAGATTAACAAAGTATAATAACCACCAAGTATAATAACCACCAAATGGAGGTCAGATTAACCAAGTATATAAACCACCAAATGGAGGCCAGATTAACCAAGTATATAAACCACCAAATGGAGGCCAGATTAACCAAGTATATAAACCACCAAATGGAGGCCAGATTAACCAAGTATAATAACCAGTAGGTGGATGTGAGATTAACAAAGTATAATAACCACCAAGTATAATAACCACCAAATGGAGGTCAGATTAACCAAGTATAATAACCAGCAGGTGGATGTGAGATTAACAAAGTATAATAACCACCAAGTATAATAACCACCAAATGGAGGTCAGATTAACCAAGTATAATAACCACCAAATGGAGGTCAGATTAACCAAGTATAATAACCACCAAATGGAGGTCAGATTAACCAAGTATAATAACCACCAAATGGAGGTCAGATTAACCAAGTATAATAACCACCAAATGGAGGTCAGATTAACCAAGTATAATAACCACCAAATGGAGGTCAGATTAACCAAGTATAATAACAACCAAATGGAGGTCAGATTAACCAAGTATAATAACCACCAAATGGAGGTCAGAATAACCAAGTATAATAACCACCAAATGGAGGCCAGATTAACCAAGTATAATAACAACCAAATGGAGGTCAGATTAACCGTTCTGGGCATTATTAAGAGCAGTCCTCCCCTCAGCAGCCTCCTGTGGAGGAGGAGAAGGAAAGGAGGAGGGGTGACAGGGTTGGTGGCAGAGGACCAGATGAAGCAGTCCTCGCCGAGGGCCTTCGGTCTCCCCCGGCAGCGGCAAGGCTGTTTCATTATCCAATCTCCTGGAGCCTTTTCCCCAACACAGCTCCAACATCTGTTGGACCCTACCAGACATGACCCTCTGTCCCTCTCTCCTCCTCTCTCTCCATCTCTCTCTCCTCTTCTCCAGACACTCACGCCATCAGTCTTCATGGGGCCATATGGTTTACAAAAGCCTTGAGATTTAGCAGCACATCTGCGTATGCATTACTGCTCTCTTTAAAGGTCTGTGATGCAAGACGCCAGTGTGTGTGGATTATGTGTGTGAGAGTTGGTGATAATTGCTGAAAGAGCATGCTGGCAGCTGCAGGGGGTAAAGGGACAGTGTTGTTCTTGTGCAGACAGGCAGATGTACAGGTGAAACAAGTGAAGAAGTAGTGGATTAGGATCTCTATGGGTGTACAGCCTAAACAACCGTTCACTTCACTTATGGAGATCGGTTTCTATACCAATGTAATAGTACAACTGGTTAGAGTTTGACCTATTATAGAATGAGTTTGAATGTTAATGCACACAGCATAGTTAAACGGTTACAGTGGAATTGAAGTGTGCTTGATTAAGTTAAAGTTCTTACTTCTGTACTTAATTCCTGCTACGGAAGAAAAAATCTACCTGTTGTTGAATCTCTATCATCCAACAAACTATTTCTTTCTATAGTATAATCATATTAAATTATACTAACTAAATCAAAATTAGTCTGTGAATAGATAATAACTACTTTAATAAAATGTTGTTTTTTTCATTAAACACTGTTAACCCTTTATGACAACTATGTTGTTTTGTTTAGGATTTTTCTATTCTCGATAGATCACTCATTGATTTTATATCATTTTCACTATAATTAAAAACATTGCTTCAAATAAGGACCTAAGTATAAAATGCCTCTTGTAATAAAATTACAGATCAAATATCAAACCACAATGCATGTTTGTTCCTGATACATTCTCTGAGCAAAATGTTGTTATAGCCAGATAACTCGGCCATTTCAAATCATCGAATTGTGTTCCTTTCTACAACATTAATAATACCACCGGCTTTGTTTCTCGGCGATCTCTCCCCAATATCCTGGCAAAAAAACACTGAAATACTGTAATAAATAAATGTAGCTGCAAAAACCTTGTGATAAAACCCTTGTGTAGCTTGGCATTCTCTCCCCAAACGTACAAATAAATCAAGCTAATTTTCCAAATCAAATCAAATTAATTTTATTGGTCACATACAGACATTTACCAGATGTTACTGCGGGTGTAGCGAAACGCTTGTGTTCCTAGCTCCAACAGTGCAGTAGTATCTAACAATAATACATACATCTAAAAGTAAACTAATGGAATTAAAAAATATATAAATATTAGGACGAGCAATGTCGGAGTGGCATTGACTAAAATACAGTAGAATAGAATACAGTATATACATATGAGATGAGTAAAGCAGCATACAAACATTATTAAAATGACTAGTGATCCCAAGTCTATGTATATAGGGCAGCAGCCTCTAAGGTGCAGGATTAAGTAACCGGGTGGTAGCAGGCTAGTGATGGCTATTTAACAGTCTGATGGCCTTGAGATAGGAGCTGCTTTTCAGTCTCTCGGTCCCAGCTTTGATGCACCAGTACTGAACTCACCTTCTGGATGATAACGAGGTAAACAGGCAGTGGTGGTTGACAGTTGATGTCCTTGATGATCTTTTTGGCCTTCCTGTGACATTGGGTGCTGTAGGTGTCCTGGAGGGCAGGCAGTGTACCCCCGATGATGCGATGGTCAGACCGCACCGCCCTCTGGAGAGCCCTGCGATTGTGGAAGGTGCAGTTGCCAAACCAGGCGGTGATACAGCCCGACAGGATGCTCTCAATTGTGCATCTGTAAAAGTTTGTGAGGGTCTTAGTGGCCAAGCCATATTTCTTCAGCCTCCTGAGGTTTTGCGCCTTCTTCACCACACTGTGTGGATGGACCATTTCAGATTGTTAGTGATGTGTACGCCAAGGAACTGAAGCTTTCCACCTTCTCAACTGCGGTCCCGTCAATGTGGATAGGGACGTGCTCCTGTAACAGTATAGCTTCCACCCCTCTCCTCACCCCAACCTGGGCTGCAGAGCAAGGGGAACAACTACTTCAAGGTCTCAGAGCAAGTGATGTCACCGATTGAAACGCTACTAGCGTGCACCACCGCTAACTAGCTAGCCATTTCACATCGGTTACACTCACCCCCGTTTAACCTCCTCCTTTTCCGCAGCAACCAGTGATCCGGGTCAACAGCATCAATGCAACAGTATAGCATCCATCCCTCTCCTCGCCTCGAACCAGGGACCCTCTGCACACATCAACAACTGACACCCACGAAGCATCGTTACCCAGTGCGCCACAAAAGCCACAGCCTTTGCAGAGTAAGGGGAACAACAAGGTCTCAGAGCAAGTGACGTCACCGATTAAAAAACTATTAGCGCACACCACCGCTAACTTGCTAGCCATTTCCCATTGGTTACACTCCCTCTGCTGTTTCCTGAAGTCCACGATCAGCACCTTTATTTTTTTGATGTTGAAAGAAACTTTATTTTCCTGGCACCACTCCGCCAGGGCCCACACCTCCTCCCTGTAGGATGTCTCACCATTGTTGGTAATCAAGCCTACTATGGTTGTGTCATTTGCAAAGTCGATGATTGAGTTGGAGACATGTGTGGCCACGCAGTCATGGGCGAATAGGGAGTACAGGAGGAGGCTGAGCACACATGTTGAGGATCAGCGAAGTGGAGGTGTTGTTTCCTACCTTCACCACCTAGGGGCGGCCCGTCAGGTTGCACGGGGGGTTCAGATCCAGGGCCCCCAAGCTTGGAGGGTACTATGGTTTTGAAGGCTGAGCTATAGTCAATGAACAGCATTCTTACATACACTACATTTCAAAAGTTTGGGGTCACTTAGAAATGTCCTTGTTTTTCAAAGAAAAGCAAAAAATGTTGTGCATTAAAATAATATCAAATTGATCAGAAGTACAGTGTAGACATTGTTAATGTTGTAAATGACTATAGTAGCTGGAAAAACAAGAACATTTCTAAGTGACCTCAAACTTTTGAACGGTAGTGTAGGTATTCCTCTTGTCCAGATGGGATAGGACAGTGTGCAGTGCGATGGTGATTGCATCATCTGTGGGTCTATTGGGGCGGTATGCAGATTGCAGTGGGTCTAGGGTGTTGGGTAAGGTGGAGGTGATATGATCCTTAATAGTCTCTCAAAGCACTTCATGATGACAGAAGTGAGTGCTACGGGACAATAGTCATTTCGTTCAGTTACTTTTACTTTCTTGGGTACAGTAACAATGGTGGACATCTTGAAGTAAGTGGGGACAGCAGACTGGGATAGGGAGAGATTGAATACGTCTGTAAACACTCCAGCCAGCTGGTCTGTGCATGCTTTGAGGATGCGGCTAAGAATGCCATCTGGGCCGGAAGCATTGCAAGGATTAAAACTTAAATGTCGTACCCACGTCTGCCACGGAGAACGAGAGCTCACAGTCCTTGGCAGCAGGCCGCGTCGATGGCACGGTGTTATCCTCAAAGAGGGTGAAGAAGGTGTTTCGCTTGTCCCGGAGCAAGACGTCGGTGACCACGATGTGGCTGGTTTTCCCTTTGTTATCCGTGATTGTGTGTAGACCCTGCCACACACGTCTCGTGTCTGAGCCATTGAATTGCGACTCCACTTTGTCTCTGTACTGACGTTTTGCCTGTTAGGTGTGAATAACTACACTGTTTGTAGTCGACTTGTTATGGCAAGGAGTCCCCTAAAGGGAACAGCCCCTCCCATTCTGCTGAAAAGGTGGCGCGGGAAATTCAAAAAATATTCTTTAGAAATAATTAACTTTCACACATTAACAAGTCCAATACAGCAAATGAAAGATAAACATCTACCCATCGTGTCCGATTTTTAAAATGTTTTACGGCGAAAACACAACATATATTTATGTTAGATCACCACCAAATTCAAACACACACAGACATTTTTCACAGCCAAAGATAGTCACAAAGGCAGAAATATAGAAAAAATGAATCACTAACCTTTGATTATCTCCATCAGATGACACTCATAGGACATCATGTTATACATGTATTGTGTGTTTTGTTCGATAATGTGCATATATATATATATATATATATATATATATATATATAAAATATCAGTTTACATTGGCACGTTACGTGCAGTAATGTTTTGATTCCAAAACATCCAGTGATTTTGCAGAAATACTCACAATAAACATTGATCAAAGATGCATGTGTTATTCACATAATTAAAGATAAACGTATCCTCTATGCAACCGCTGTATCAGATTTTTTTAAAACCCTACGGAAAAATAATAATCTGAGAACGGCACTCAGAACCCAAAGAAATAGCCGCCATTTTGGCGTCAACAGACGCTACAAAAAACACTATAAATATTCACTTAACTTTGAATATCTTCATCGGAAGGGAGTTCCAGGAATCCCAGTTCGACAATAAATGACTGATTTGTTCCATAAATTCCCTTAAAGCCCATCATTTAGCCACTTGTTGTTAGCTTGTTCAGCCCAGCATTCTGCCATATGAGTTCTGTTATACTCACAGACATAATTCAAACAGTTTTAGTGTTTTCTATCCACCAGTAATAATAATATGCATATATTCCCATCTGGGAAAGAGTAGGAGGCAGTTTACTCTGGGCACGCCTTTCATCCAAAAGTGAAAATGCTGCCCCCTAGCCCCAACAGGATATTCCCAGTCACCTTGCCATGGTTAAATGCAATGGTTCGCGCTTTCAGTTTAGTGTGAATGTTGCCAACTATCCACGGTTTCTGATTTGGGTAGGTTTAATTGTCACAGTGGGAAATGTTTCATACACGCTGTGCTGTTGCAGCTATTCACAGCACAGATTGCGCACGATGATGAATATGGGAGGAGGGCTATTTGCATGTTGGGTGAACCCATTTGCACCTGCTTGTAAACACATACACCTTAACACCCCATGTGCCAGGGCAGCATGCCCGCTGTGCCCCCTTTACCCAGAGCACTGAACACAGGGGAATCACCCTTAGCAGGGGGGAATCTTGCTGGGATTAGTGAGGAAAGTCACTTGGAAAAACACCATTCACCTTCAGTTGGAACAGAATAGTTTGGCTCAGTGAGTCGTTCATTTATCTTAGTTTTTCTTGGTTCTTAGTTGTGGGGGAACATTTGTAATTAGAATATATAATAATATATAATATACAGAGCATTCTAAAAGTATACAAACCCCTCAACTTTTTCCACATGTGGTTATGTTACAGCCTTATTAAAAATGTATTAAATCAATCTTCACAAAATACCCCAAGATGAAAAAGCAAAAACAGATTTTAGAAATGTTTGCAAATTTAAGAAAGAAAAAACTGCAATAATACATTTACATACAGAAAGTATTCAGACCATTTACTCAGTACTTTGTTGAGGCACATTTGGAAGTGATTACAGCGACACTTCTTGGGTATGGCGCTACAAGCTTGGCACACCTGTAATTAGGGAGTGTATCCCATTCTTTTCTGCAGATCCTCTTAATCTCTGTCAGGTTGGATGGGGAGCATTGCTACACAGATGTTTTCAGGTCTCTCCAGAGATGTTCGATCGGGTTCAAGTTCGGGCTCTGGCTGGGCCACTCAAGGACATTCAGAAACTTGTCCCGAAGCCCCTCCTGAGTTGACTTGGCTGTGTGTTAATGGTCATTGTCCTGTTGGAAGATGAGCCTTCGATCGGGTCTGAGTTCCTCAGTGCTCTGGAGCAGGTTTTCATCAAGGTTCTCTCTGTACTTTGCTCCGTTCATCTTTCCCCCAATCCTTACTAGTCTCCCAGTCCCTGCCTTGAAAAACATCCCCACAGCATGATGCTGCCACCACCATGCTTCGCTGTAGGGATGGTGCCAGGTTACCTCCAGGCATGATGCTTGGCATTCAGGCCAAAGTGTTAAATCTCAGTTTCATCAAACCAGAGAATCTTGTTTCTCATGGTCAGAGTCCTTTAGGTGCCTTTTGGCCAACTCCAAGTGGGCTGTGCTGTGCCTTTTACTGAAAAGTGACTTCCGTCTGGCTACTCTACCATAAAGGCCTGATTGGTGGAGTGCTGCAGAGTTCGTGGTCCTCCACAGAGGAACTCTAGAGCTCTGTCAGGGTGAAAATCAGGTTCTTGGTCACCTCCCTGTCCAAGAACCTTCTCCCCTGATTTCTCAGTTTGGCCAGCTATAGGAAGGGTCTTGGTGGTTCCAAACCTCTTCCATTTAAGAATGGTGGAGGCCACTGTGTTCTTGGGGACCTTCAATTCTGCAGAAATGTTCCCCAGATCTGAGCCTCGACACAATCCTGTCTCAGAGGTCTACAGACAATTCCTTCGACCTCATGCCTTGGTTTTTGCACTGACATGCACTGTCAAGTGTAGACACGTGTGTACCTTGCCAAATTATGTCCAGTCAATTGAATTTACAACAGGTGGACACCAATCTAGTTGTAGAATCATCTCAAGGATGATCAATGCACCTGAGCTCAATGTCGAGTATCATAGCAAAGGATGTAAACACTTAGGTAAATAAGGTTTTTGCTTTGTCATTATGGGGTATTGTGTGTAGATTGATGAGGAAAACAATGTATTTAATCAATTTAACCAAAACCACTTACAGTCATGCTTGCATACATTTTACATATAGATGGTCCCGGGAATCAAACCCACTATCCTGGCGTTGCAAGCACCATGCTCTACCAAATGAGCTGCAGAGGTTCATTCTGTACCAGCTGAGTTACAGAGGACCATGTTCTACTAACTAAGTTACAGAGGACCATGTTCTACTGACTGAGTTACAGAGGTCCATGTTCTACTAACTGAGTTACAGAGGACCATGTTCTACTAACTGAGTTACAGAGGACCATGTTCTGCTAACTGAGTTACAGAGGACCATGTTCTACTAACTAAGTTACAGAGGACCATGTTCTACTGACTGAGTTACAGAGGACCATGTTCTACTAACAGAGTTACAGAGGACCAAGTTCTACTAACTGAGTTACAGAGGACCATGTTCTACTAACAGAGTTACAGAGAACCAGGTTCTACTAACTGAGTTACGGAGGACCATGTTCTACTAACTGAGTTACAGAGGACCATGTTCTACTAACTGAGTTGCAGAGGACCATGTTCTACTAACAGAGTTACAGAGGACCAGGTTCTACTAACAGAGTTACAGAGGACCATGTTCTACTAACTGATTAACGGAGGACCATGTTCTACTAACTGATTAACGGAGGACCATGTCCTACTAACTGATTAACGGAGGACCATGTTCTACTAACTGAGTTACAGAGGACCATGTTCTACTAACTGTGTTACAGAGGACCATGTTCTACTAACTGTTTTACAAAGGACCATGTTCTACTAACTGAGTTACAGAGGACCATGTTCTACTAACTGAGTTACAGAGGACCAGGTTCTACTAACAGAGTTACAGAGGACCATGTTCTACTAACTGATTAATGGAGGACCATGTTCTACTAACTGATTAACGGAGGACCATGTCCTACTAACTGATTAACGGAGGACCATGTTCTACTAACTGAGTTACAGAGGACCATGTTCTACTAACTGAGTTACAGAGGACCATGTCCTACTAACTGATTAACGGAGGACCATGTTCTACTAACTGAGTTACAGAGGACCATGTTCTACTAACAGAGTTACAGAGGACCATGTTCTACTAACAGAGTTACAGAGGACCATGTTCTACTAACAGAGTTACAGAGGACCATGTTCTACTAACTGAGTTACAGAGGACCATGTTCTACTAACTGAGTTACAGAGGACCATGTTCTACTAACTGAGTTACAGAGGACCATGTTCTACAAATGCATTTTTTATTTATGGATATCCAGGGTCACACTCCAACACTCAGACATCATCTAAAAAAAGCAATTGTGTTTCGTCAGTCCGCCAGATCAGAGGCAGTAGGGATAACCAGAGATGTTCTCTTGATACAGTTAAAGTTGGAAGTTTACATACACCTTAGCCAAATACATTTAAACTCATTTTTTCACAATTCCTGACAATTAACCTAGTAAAAATGCCCTGTCTTAGGTCAGTTAGGATCACCACTTTATTTTAAGAATGTGAAATGTCAGAATAATAGTAGAGGGAATGATTAATTTCAGCTTTTATTTCTTTCATCACATTCTCAGTGGGTCAGAAGTTTACATACACTCAATTAGTACTTAGTAGCATTGGCTTTAAATTGTTTAAATTGGGTCAAACGATTCGGGTAGCCTCCTACAATCTTCCCACAATAAGTAAGGTGAATTTTGTCCCATTCCTCCTGACAGAGCTGGAGTGATTGAGTCAGATTTGTAGTTTTGCCCACACATTTTCTATAGGATTGATGTCAGGGATTTGTGATGGCCACTCCAATAACTGGAATTTGTTGTCCTTAATTAAGCCATTTTGAGACAACTTTGGAAGTATGCTTGGGTTCATTGTCTATTTGAAAGACCAATTTGCGGCAAAGCTTTCACTTCCTGACTGATGTCTTGAGATGTTGCTTCAATATATCCACATCATTTTCCCTGCCTCATGATACCATGTATTTTGTGAAGTGCATCAGTCCCTTCTGCAGCAAAGGACCCCATAACATGATGCTGCCACCCCCGTTCTTCACGGTTGGGATGGTGTTCTTCGGCTTGCAAGCCTCCCCCTTTTTCCTCCAAACATAACGATGGTCATTATGGCCAAAAAGTTCTATTTCTGTTTCATCAGACCAGAGGACATTTCTCCAAAAAGTACAATCGTTGTTCCCATGTGCAGTTGCAAACCGTAGTCTGGCTATTTTATGTCAGTTTTGGAGCATTGGCTTCTTCCTTGCTGTGCGGTCTTTCAGGTTATGTCGATATAGGACTTGTTTTATTGTGGATATAGATATTTTTGTACCTGTTTCGTCTAGTATCTTCACAAGGTCCTTTATTGTTGTCCTGAGATTTATTTGCAATTTTCGACAACAAAGGACGTGCATCTCTAGGAGACAGAATACGTCTCCTTCCTGATCGGTATGACAGCTGCGTGGTCCCATGGTGTTTATACATGTATACTATTGTTTTTACAGATGAACGTGGTACCTTCAGGCATTTGGAAATTTCTCCCAAGGATGAAGTGGAGATCTACAATTATTTTTCTGAGGTTTTGGCTGATTTCTTTTGATTTTCCCATGATGTCAAGCAAAGAGCCACTGAGTTTGAAGGTTGCCTTGAAATATATCCACAGGTACACCTCCAATTGACTCAAATGAAGTCAATTAGCCTATCAGAAGCTTCTAAAGTCATGACATCATTTTCTGGAATTTTCCAAGCTGTTTAAAGGCACAGTCAACTTTTTTTGTGTATGTGTTTTTTTTCACCTTTATTTAACCAGGTAGGCTAGTTGAGAACAAGTTCTCATTTACAACTGCGTCCTGGCCAAGATAAAGCATAGCAGTGTGAACAGACAACAACACAGATTTACAAATGGAGTAAACAATAAACAAGTCAATAACACAGTAGAAAAAAAAGAAAGAGTCTATTTACATTGTGTGCAATTACATTGTGTGCAATTAATTACAATTTAGCAGATTAACAGATTAACACTGGAGTGATAAATGATCAGATGGCCATGTGCAGGTAGAGATACTGGTGTGCAAAAGAGCAGAAAAGTAAATAAGTAAAAACAGTATGGGGATGAGGTAGGTAAATTGGGTGGGCTATTTACCGATGGACAATGTACAGCTGCAGCGATCGGTTAGCTGCTCAGATAGCAGATGTTCAAAGTTGGTGAGGGAGATAAAAGGTCTCCAACTTCAGCGAGTTTTGCAATTCGTTCCAGTCACAGGCAGCAGAGAACTGGAAGAAAAGGTGTTCAAATGAGGTGTTTGCTTTAGAGATGATCAGTGAGATACACCTGCTGGAGCGCGTGCTATGGGTGGGTGTTGCCATCGTGACCAGTGAACTGAGATAAGGCGGAACTTTACCTAGCATGGACTTGTAGATGACTGGAGTCAGTGGGTCTGGCGACGAATATGTAGCGAGAGCCAGCCGACTAGAGCATACAGGTCGCAGTGGTGGGTGGTATAAGGTGCTTTAGTAACAAAACAGATGGCACTGTGATAAACTGCATCCAGTTTGCTGAGTAGAGTATTGGAAGCTATTTTGTAGATGACATTGCCGAAGTCTGGGATCGGTAGGATAGTCAGTTTTACTAGGGTAAGGTTGGCGGCGTGAGTGAAGGAGGCTTTGTTGCGAAATAGAAAGCAGAGATTGATTTTAGATTGGAGATGTTTGATATGAGTCTGGAAGGAGAGTTTACAGTCTAGCCAGACACCTAGGTACTTATAGATGTCCACATATTCTAGGTCGGAACCATCCAGGGTGGTGATGCTAGTCGGGCGTGCGGGTGCAGGCAGCGATTGGTTGAAAAGCATGCATTTGGTTTCACTAGCGTTTAAGAGCAATTGGAGGCCATGGAAAGAGTGTGGTATTTTAATTTTTACCTTTATTTTACTAGGCAAGTCAGTTAAGAACAAATTCTTATTTTCAATGACGGCCTAGGAACAGTGGGTTAACTGCCTGTTCAGGGGCAGAACGACAGATTTTGTACCTTGTCAGCTCGGGGATTTGAACTTGCTACCTTTTGGTTACTAGTCCAATGCTCTAACCACTAGGCTACACTGCCGCCCCATTGAAGCTCGTTTGGAGGATAGATAGCACAGTGTCCAAGGAAGGGCCAGAAGTATACAGAATGGTGTCATCTGTGTAGAGGTGGATCAGGGAATCGCCCGCAGCAAGAGCAACATCATTGATATATACAGAGAAGAGTGTCGGCCCAAGAATTGAACCCTGTGGCACCCCCATAGAGACTGCCAGAGGACCGGACAACATGCCCTCTGATTTGACACACTGAACTCTGTCTGCAAAGTAGTTGGTGAACCAGACAAGGCAGTCATTAGAAAAACCGAGGCTACTGAGTCTGCCGATAAGAATATGGTGATTAACAGAGTCGAAAGCCTTGGCCAGGTCGATGAAGACGGCTGCACAGTACTGTCTTTTATCAATGGCGGTTATGATATCGTTTCGTACCTTGAGCGTGGCTGAGGTGCACCCGTGACCAGATTGCACAGCGTAGAAGGTACGGTGGTATTTCGAGATGGTCAGTGATCTGTTTGTTGACTTGGATTCGAAGAGCTTAGATAGGTAGGGCAGGATGGATATAGGTCTGTAACAGTTTTTTTCCAGGGTGTCTCCCCCTTTGAAGCGAGGGATGACCGCGGCAGCTTTCCAATCCTTTGGGATCTCAGACGATACGAAAGAGAGGTTGAACAGGCTGGTAATAGGGGTTGCAACAATGGCGGTGGATAGTTTCAGAAATAGAGGGTCCAGATTGTCATGCCCAGCTGATTTGTATGGGTCCAGGTTTTGCAGCTCTTTCAGAACATCTGCTATCTGGATTTGGGTAAAGGAGAAGCTGGGGAGGTTTGGTCAAGTGGGGGTGGGGGGGACTGTTGGCCAAGGTTTAAGTAGCCAGGAGGAAGGCATGGCCAGCCGTTGAGAAATGCTTTTTGAAGTTTTCGATTATCATGGATTAGTTCAGCTTGGTTCAGCATTTTTTGAACGGCGCATGCTTAACTAAGATGGTGAGGAAGTTACTTTAAAAAAATGACCAGGCATCGTCAACTGACAGGATGAGGTCAATATCCTTCCAGGATACCCAGGCCGGCTCGATTAGAAAGGCCTGCTCGCAGAAGTGTTTTAGGGAGCGTTTGACTGTGATGAGGGGTGGTCATTTGACCGCGGACACGTAGCGGATACAGGCAATGAGGCAGAGATCGCTGAGATCCTGATTGAAGACAGCCAAGGTGTATTTGGAGGGCCAGTTGGTCAGGATAATGTCTATGAGGGTGCATCTGTAACTGTCTTGGGGGTATGATACTGTATTGGTGCATCTGTAACTGTCTTGGGGGTATGAAACTGTAATGGTGCATTTGTAACTGTCTTGGGGTATGATACTGTATTGGTTGATCTGTAACTGTCTTGGGGTATGATACTGTATTGGTTGATCTGTAACTGTCTTGGGGTATGATACTGTATTGGTTGATCTGTAACTGTCTTGATTTGTAACTATCTTGGGGGGATGATTCTATATGAAGTGACACATTGTTCCAAGATGGTGTAGCAGTAAGTCGTCCTGTCGTATCGTCTCTCTGTAAATATCGTCTCTTTTTCGTTTTAGATATTTTTCTTCGCATATCTTTAAAAACATTTTTGCTCGCTTCCAAATACTCTCCTGCAACCCGCCTCACCCAATGTAGCTACTTTTCCTAAAGTATTTATATTTACTTCGGAACTGGAACCCCTCAACTGAAGCTAGCCAGCTAACCACCTGCTATGATAGCGGTCTTCAGCTAACCGGTCATCAGCTAACCCTTAGCTCGGAAACGCGACGCTAACCAGAGCATAACGGACCTATTTTTTTTTTTAACCCCGGATTCCCACCGCAAACGGAACATCTTTCAGCTGGATCTTCACAACTAGCTATCAAGCTAAACCGCAACCCTGGTTGATTACTCCTGGCCAGCGTTTCCACCCACGTAGCTTGAAGCTAGCCCGGCCAGAGCTCCTGTGCTCATAGCATACTCCTGGGCT
Source organism: Oncorhynchus masou masou (assembly GCF_036934945.1). Classification (NCBI taxonomy): domain Eukaryota; kingdom Metazoa; phylum Chordata; class Actinopteri; order Salmoniformes; family Salmonidae; genus Oncorhynchus; species Oncorhynchus masou. The sequence continues at coordinate 20,250,370 of NC_088235.1, read as the reverse complement.
ACAATACCCGGACCCACGACCGGTCTATCGATGTCACTGCATGAAGAGGAATAAACAGACTCACCCCATCGCGACGCCCTCCAAAGGCGAACTCTCTAGCCCTCGCTATCTCCTTGCTTGCTAATTCGGCATGCTAACTGCTAGCTTGTTTAGCCCAGGTCCGCTAACTACTACCTTGTTTACCCCGGCCTGCTAATCTGCTAGCACAGGCCTGCTAATCTGTTAGCTTGTTAGCACAGGCCTGCTAACCGTCTGCATTGCCGCGTCCCAAACACGCAGTGGCCCATATGTACTTTCTATCTCTTCCCAATTTTTACATTTTTTTATACCTTCCGGAAACCTGCCTCAACCAATGTGATACGGAATCGCTATTATTTTTAATTTTTAGAACACACTCAAGAACCTCCAGAAGCTAACCAGCTAACTAGCTACAAGCTATTTAGTCATTGTTAGTTTTTTAACCTGGATAACACTCGCCAGTCCAGCCCCCCTTCCCCATGGACTCGGATCACTTGGCTACATAGCTGATGCACGCTGGACTGTCCATTAATCACGGTACTCCATTCTGCTTGTTTGTTTTATCTGTCGGCCTCGTTGCCTAGTCAATGCCATTTTACCTGCTGTTGTTATGCTAGCTGATTAGCTGTTGTTTCACCCACTGTTTTAGCTAGCTTTCCCAGTTCAACACCTGTGATTACTGTATGCCTCGCTGTATGTCTCTCTCAATTCTCAATATGCCTTGTATACTGTTGCTCAGGTTAGTTATCATTGTTTTAGTTCACAATGGAGCCCCTTGTCCCACTCCTCGTACCCCTGATACCTCCTTTGTCCCACCTCCCACATATGCGGTGACCTCACCCATTACAACCAGCATGTCTAGAGATAAAACCTCTCTCATCATCACCCAGTGCCTGGGCTTACCTCCGCCGTACCCGCACCCCACCATACCCCTGTCTGCGCATTATGCCCTGAATATATTCTACCATGCCCAGATACCTGCTCCTCTTATTCTCTGTCCCCAACGCTCTAGGAGACCAGTTTTGATAGCCTTTAGCCGCACCCTCATACTACTCCTTCTCTGTTCCGCGGGTGATGTGGAGGTAAACCCAGGCCCTGCATGTCCCCAGGCACCCTCATTTGTTGACTTCTGTGATCGAAAAAGCCTTGGTTTCATGCATGTCAACATCAGAAGCCTTCCCCCTAAGTTTGTTTTACTCACTGCTTTAGCACACTCTGCTAACCCTGACGTCCTTGCCGTGTCTGAATCCTGGCTCTGGAAGGCCACCAAAAATTCAGAGATTTCCATACCCAACTATAACATCTTCCGTCAAGATAGAACTGCCAAAGGGGGAGGAGTTGCAGTCTACTGCAGAGATAGCCTGCAAAGTAATGTCATACTTTCCAGGTCCATACCCAAACAGTTCGAACTACTAATTCTGAAAATTACTCTCTCCAGAAATAAGTCGCTCACTGTTGCCGCCTGCTACCGACCCCCCTCAGCTCCCAGCTGTGCCCTGGACACCATTTGTCAATTGATTGCCCACATCTAGCTTCAGAGTTTTTTCTGTTAGGTGACCTAAACTGGGATATGCTTAACACCCCGGCAGTCCTACAATCTAAGCTAGATGCCCTCAATCTCACACAAATCATCAAGGAACCCACCAGGTACAACCCTAACTCTGTAAGCAAGGGCACCCTCATAGACGTCATCCTGACCAACTGGCCCTCCAAATACACCTCCGCTGTCTTCAATCAGGATCTCAGCGACCACTGCCTCATTGCCTGTATCCGCTACGGTGCCGCAGTCAAACGACCACCCCTCATCACTGTCAAACGCTCCCTAAAACACTTCTGTGAGCAGGCCTTTCTAATCGACCTGGCCCGGGTACCCTGGAAGGACATTGACCTCATCCCGTCAGTTGAGGATGCCTGGTCATTCTTTAAGAGTAACTTCCTAACCATTTTAGATAAGCATGCTCCGTTCAAAAATGCAGAACTAAGAACAGATACAGCCCTTGGTTCACTCCAGACCTGACTGCCCTCGACCAGCACAAAAACATCCTGTGGCGGACTGCAATAGCATCGAACAGTCCCCGCGATATGCAACTGTTCAGGGAAGTCAGGAACCAATACACGCAGTCAGTCAGGAAAGCTAAGGCCAGCTTCTTCAGGCAGAAGTTTGCATCCTGTAGCTCCAACTCCAAAAAGTTCTGGGACACTGTGAAGTCCATGGAGAACAAGAGCACCTCCTCCCAGCTGCCCACTGCACTGAGGCTAGGGAACACGGTCACAACCGACAAATCCATGATTATTGAAAACTTCAACAAGCATTTCTCAACGGCTGGCCATGCCTTCCGCCTGGCTACTCCAACCTCGACCAACAGCTCCGGCCCCCCCCGCAGCTCCTCGCCCAAGCCTCTCCAGGTTCTCCTTTACCCAAATCCAGATAGCAGATGTTCTGAAAGAGCTGCAATACCTGGACCCGTATAAATCAGCTGGGCTTGACAATCTGGACCCTCTATTTCTGAAACTATCCGCCGCCATTGTCGCAACCCCTATTACCAGCCTGTTCAACCTCTCTTTCATATTGTCTGAGATCCCCAAGGATTGGAAAGCTGCCGCAGTCATCCCCCTCTTCAAAGGGGGTGACACCCTGGACCCAAACTGTTACAGACCTATATCCATTCTGCCTTGCCTATCTAAGGTCTTCGAAAGCCAAGTCAACAAACAGGTCACTGACCATCTCGAATCCCACCGTACCTTCTCCGCTATGCAATCTGGTTTCCGAGCCGGTCACGGGTGCACCTCAGCCACACTCAAGGTACTAAACGACATCATAACCGCCATCGATAAAAGACAGTACTGTGCAGCCGTCTTCATCGACCTTGCCAAGGCTTTCGACTCTGTCAATCACCATATTCTTATCGGCAGACTCAGTAGCCTCGGTTTTTCGGATGACTGCCTTGCCTGGTTCACCAATTACTTTGCAGACAGAGTTCAGTGTGTCAAATCGGAGGGCATGCTGTCCGGTCCTCTGGCAGTCTCTATGGGGGTGCCACAGGGTTCAATTCTCGGGCCGACACTTTTCTCTGTATATATCAATGATGTTGCTCTTGCTGCGGGCGATTCCCTGATCCACCTCTACGCAGACGACACCATTCTATATACTTTCGGCCCGTCATTGGACACTGTGCTATCTAACCTCCAAACGAGCTTCAATGCCATACAACACTCCTTCCGTGGCCTCCAACTGCTCTTAAACGCTAGTAAAACCAAATGCATGCTTTTCAACCGATCGCTGCCTGCACCCGCATGCCCGAATAGCATCACCACACTGGATGGTTCCGACCTTGAATATGTGGACACCTATAAGTACCTAGGTGTCTGGCTAGACTGCAAACTCTCCTTCCAGACCCATATCAAACATCTCCAATCGAAAATCAAATCAAGAGTCGGCTTTCTATTCCGTAACAAAGCCTCCTTCACTCACGCTGCCAAGCTTACCCTAGTAAAACTGACTATCCTACCGATCCTCGACTTCGGCGATGTCATCTACAAAATTGCTTCCAACACTCTTCTCAGCAAACTGGATGCAGTTTATCACAGTGCCATCCGTTTTGTCACTAAAGCACCTTATACTACCCACCACTGCGACTTGTATTCTCTAGTCGGCTGGCCCTCGCTACATATTCGTCGCAAGACCCACTGGCTCCAGGTCGTCTACAAGGCCATGCTAGGTAAAGCTCCGCCTTATCTCAGTTCACTGGTCACGATGGCAACACCCATCCGTAGCACGCGCTCCAGCAGGTGTATTTCACTGATCATCCCTAAAGCCAACACCTCATTCGACCGCCTTTCGTTCCAGTACTCTGCTGCCTGTGACTGGAACGAATTGCAAAAATCCCTGAAGTTGGAGACCTTTATCTCCCTCACCAACTTCAAACATCAGCTATCTGAGCAACTAACCGATCGCTGCAGCTGTACATAATCTATTGGTAAATAGCCCACCCATTTTCACCTACCTCATCCCCACAGTTTTTATTTATTTACTTTTCTGCTCTTTTGCACACCAATATCTCTACCTGTACATGATCATTTATCAATCCAGTGTTAATCTGCAATATTGTAATTATTCGCCTACCTCCTCATGCCTTTTGCACACATTGTATATAGACTCCCCCTTTTTTTTCTACTGTGTTATTGACTTGTTAATTGTTTACTCCATGTGTAACTCTGTGTTGTCTGTTCACACTGCTATGCTTTATCTTGGCCAGGTCGCAGTTGTAAATGAGAACTTGTTCTCAACTAGCCTACCTGGTTAAATAAAGGTGAAATAAATAAATAAATACAAAAAATAAGAAACATATTATTTTATGATATACAGTAAAAAAGGCTCCAAAATCACACAATACTTTATTTGCCAATTGTTTGTATTGGGAACAACATATTCTGAAACACAACCAAAACAAACAGCAAATGCATCCAACAAGTTTGTAGAGTCACAAGTGTGATCATCACAAGTGAATCATGGTGTGGAATATGGTACGAAATACTAAACTTGACTACTTTAATACAATACAGGTGAATTTGTCCAAATATGTATGACACCTTCAAAAAGGGGGGACTAGATACATAAAGTGCTTTGAATTCTATAAGGTAAACAGATATGCGTGAAAATACTCTCAAATAATAGGTGACATTCTGTACTTCCGTCTCATATTAAACATTTTATCTCAAATCTAAAATGCTGGAGTATAGAACCAAATTAAAAGTTTTACAATAACAATGTCTTTACAGTAGACATGCAATTTGCCTTAAAGTTTCATTAACAGTGCTCAAACAAGTAAACCACAAAAAAATATCCTCTAGTATATCTCAAATGGCAAGACACCTATTGCAAACAGACTCGTATTCTCCCATGGTGCCTCCTGAGATTCACAATGTGAAGAACCTGACAGCTGTAATTCTCTCTAAACTTTTTTCAGTTTTTTTTCTGTCAATTTTTTCTCTCTTCTTCTTCACATTGGTAACAGTGGGTGTTAAACAATATGTAGCGTTACATTGAGAGCGGGGGATGGGCAGGGGCGATACAGGCTCCCAGCAGAAGCCTCAGTGGAACACTAGCGCCGCGGTGACGCCTACACACCCTCGCCCACGTGGCACTACCAGGCTGTGCGCCAGGCGGACCTGGGCTCGGAGCTGTGGGCCATATCCTGCATAATGTATCAGCTTCTGACTCAGATAGGAAGAGGACCAGGTACTGTACTGGCCACGAGTCAGTCCTCCATGATAACAAAATCATAAACAACAGAGGGCTGGCTAATAAGTCTTTAGCTTTAGGGTTATGCTCAGGTAAAACAATTTGTCTCATCTATACTTCCATATTTCCAAGTCCTTTTCTTGAAGATCAATGGGTATAACTTTTATTGGAAAGACTAGAATTCTGATAGACTTTGCTTTTTAATGTAAATATGTAATTTAATAGTATTATTGTAGTAGAAAGTGATGGGTTAGAAGAAGCCAACATAAACAACCCACAAAGTAAAATGTAGCATCTATATATGGCCAGCTATGTAAACTTTAACATTGATTTATCTTTATTGTGCAATAGATGTTGTTCAATTGGTAACATACATGTTTGTCTTCTTCTAATGCCTCTTAACGGGTAAGTAATCCAAAAGTAACTGAATGTAATCCGATTACATTACTGAGTTTGGGTAATCCAAAAGTTATGTTACTGATTAAAATTTTGGACAGGTAACGAGTAAATGTAATGGATTACATTTAGAGAGTAACCTACCCAACCCTGTGTGTCAACACCTGTTCTTCATGCGCTGGTGCATCCTCCCATGTTCTACATGCTGCTCCTCCATCTCTGTACAGCGAGCTCTCAACTTCTCAACACTCTCCTCAAGATGCTCCTTTTCCAAGAATAGCTGCTCCACCTCATTCCTGACAACAACACATACACACAATTATAATTGTATGTGTTGCTTTTATGTCATTGAGTGTTCAATTGTCAGTCTCGCCAGACGTGTAATTTTGTTGCCAACCAGGGATGCGTTCTGTTTGATTTAACGTTTGCTATGTTGTGTGACGGTTTCTACTGAATGACACCATCACTAGCCGGCTACCAACCGGTTACTCAATCCTGCACCTTAGAGGATCCTGCCCTATATACACAGACATGAAATCCCTGATCACTTTAATAATGAAACACTAGTCACATTAATAATGTTTACATACTGCTTTACTCATTTCATATGTAAATACTGTATTCTATTCTGCTGTATTTTCATCAATGCCACTCTGACGTTGCTCGTCCTAATATTTATATATTTCTTAATTATATTCTCTTACTTTTAGATTTGTGTGTATTGTCAGATACTACTGCAATGTTGGCCTTATCAATATTGGTGTGACCTTTTCAAATTGCAAAACTCGTGCAGCACAACATATGGGAATCGCCCTCTGGGCCACCATAATCAGAGCCTTCTAAAACTAGTTGTTTAGTACAGCACCGTTTCTGTTGAATTCAACATTGCACACCATTTTGTCGAGTGTGTAAACTGTTTATCAAACTTTGTAGTGAGGGGAGCAAATGGGAGGAGCGAATAGGAGGAGCGAATGGGAATAGCTGTAGTGTTAACAGATCTATATAAAGCAGCGTTTCCCAAACTCGGTCATCGGGACCTCAAGAGGTGCACATTTTGTTTTTTACCCTAACACTACACAGCTGATTCAAATAATCAAAGTTTGATGATTGGTTGATTATCTGAATCAGCTGTGTAGTGCTAGAGAAAAAAGCTAAACGTGCACCCCTTGGGGTCCCCAGGACCGAGTTTGAGACACCCTGCAATAAAGACTTCCAGATTAGGAGCTCCAGCCCTTTACCCAAGTTGAGGTCTTCTCATCCCACATTCGAGGAGCCCAAATCGGGCAGCAGGCTATTGGCATCCCATCTTCCTCTTCTTCTTCTCTCTTGCTCTCAACATGCTGAACTGGGCTGTGGGGGAGGAGGCCTTGTTTACTGTTGGGTGCAGAAGAACTCAGTGCATTCATATGGATAGGAGACCGGTAACGCTTTATCTGGCACATTGAGCATGAGGCATCAGTAGCTGAAACAGCCTGCAGACACACAACAAAAGGCCATCACAGTGTTACACTGAATGAGAGCGATGCAACAGATTTTACATGTGTGTGTGCTTGTGTGTATGGGAGTAAGAGAGAAAGCATTCGTGTATAAAGGTTGGTTTACAAGCTGTTGTTTTCTGTGTTACCAAGTATGTGGACTTCGCAAAGTCATTTACAGAATCGCCTCCAACAATCTACTCATCAAACTGGATGCAGTCTATCACAATGCCATCCGTTTTTTCATCAAAGCCTCATATACTAACCACCAGTGTGACCTGTATGCTCTCGTCGGCTGGCCCTCGGTACATATTCGTCGCCAAACCCACTGGCTCCAGGTCATCTATAAGTCTTTGCTAGGTAAAGTTCCGCCTTATCTCAGCTCACTGCTGAAACAGGAAAGGTCCTTCCCTAAACTGTTGCCACAAGGTTGGAAGCTCAGAATTGTCTAAAATGTAATTGTATGCTGTATCATTAATATTTCCCTTCACTGGAACTAAGGGGCGCGTACCATGAAAAACAGCCCCAGACCATTATTCCTCCTCCACCAAACTTTACAGTTGGCACTATGCATTCGGGCAGGTCGTGTTCTCCTAGCATCCGCTAAACCCAGATTCGTCTGTCGGACCGCCAGATGGTCAAGTGTGATTCGTCACTCCAGAGAACGCGTTTCCACTGCTCCAGAGTCCAATGGCGGCGAGCTTTACATGTAATGTCATATTTGACATTATGGTCAAAGACCACAACAAAAACAGGTCAAGGTCTTTAGCCGACAATGCAATGAATAGCATCAGGTTCCGTCAGGCAGCGAAAAAACATGCTTTGAATATTTTTTTTTAAACTGATGGGTATCATGACTGCATTAGAAAAGTCTGACTTAAATAATATGAAATAATATGAAATGTCCCATGTGTGTAACCTGCTGCCCTCTGTCAGTCTCCTGCTTGGCCCCCAGACTGAGACTTTCCTTCTTCCCCTATCTAGGCATTCTGGGAGGTGAGGAGACTCTCCAGCTCACGCACTGCAAGGGAACATGGGATAGCGGAGTCACCGAACGCAGCCATGATGCATACTGTACATTCATTCCCCAAATATATCTCACATCCTTGACAGGTACGGGAAAGTTATGGTGAATTACAATGTATGTTTCTTTATGCCTAAATTCATGCATAAAGTGTAGTATGTTTGTGCAGATTCACCATGCATTGAAGTTGTTAAAAAAAGGACTGTATTGTAAAGAGAGTTGTTTGAAACTCTTTTCCGTTTGCTAGGTTTTTAACCTTGTTGCTATGTGCTCATAAATTGACGTGTGACTCTTTTGGAAAAATCCAAAGCTCAGCTTTTGATCAAATCAAATACATTTTTATTTGACACATACACATGGTTAGCAGATGTTAATGCGAGTGTAGCGAAATGCTGGTGCGTCTAGTTCCGACAATGCAGTAATAACCAACAAGTAATCTAACTAACAATTCCAAAACTAGTGTAGGGGGATAAAGAATATGTCCATACAGATATATGAATGAGTGATGGTACAGAGCGGCATAGGCAAGATACAGTAGATGGTATCGAGTACAGTATATACATATGTGATGAGTATGTAAACAAAGTGGCATAGTTAAAGTCGCTAGTGATACATGTATTACATAAAGATGCAGTAGATGATATAGAGTACAGTATATACGTATATATATGACATGAATAATGTAGGGTATGTAAACATTATATTAGGTAGCATTGTTTAATTAAAGTGGCAAGTTATATATTTTACATAATTTCCCATCAATTCCCATTATTAAAGTGGCTGGAGTTGAGTCAGTGTGTTGGCAGCAGCCACTCAATGTTAGTGGTGGCTGTTTAACAGTCTGATGGCCTTGAGATAGAAGCTGTTTTTCAGTCTCTCGGCCCCAGCTTTGATGCACCTGTACTGACCTCGCCTTCTGGATGATAGCGGGGTGAACAGGCAGTGGCTCGGGTGGTTGTTGTCCTTGATGATCTTTATGGCCTTCCTGTAACATCGGGTGGTGTAGGTGTCCTGGAGGGCAGGTAGTTTGCCCCCAGTGATGCGTTGTGCAGACCTCACTACCCTCTGGAGAGCCTTACGGTTGTGGGCGGAGCAGTTGCCATACCAGGCGGTGATACAGCCCGCCAGGATGCTCTCGATTGTGCATCTGTAGAAGTTTGTGAGTGCTTTTAGTGACAAGCCGAATTTCTTCAGCTTCAGTGTTTGAAATGTTGTGTGCTGGTATCACCATCCACAATGCTGACTATTCAACCTGCTCTAACATTCTGTCACAATATAACTTATGAAGGACTCCAGTCTTTTGAAGAAGAGCCTTTCAACTGTTTCTGTTACTTTTTGTGAAATAGCAGCCGAGTGGATATGCAGATGACTCTTCCAGGCTTAGATCTCGAGTGCTTCATGCAAGAGCTTATAACGTGTTTTACCTCACTTGGCATTGACAGCAAAATCTTCAGAACAGACACGTTTATCTGGTACAGTCTGGCTGATTAACTGTTGTTTTTCTAGCTGCTGAGACATGCTAGTCAGATTCCTTTAATTCAGAGGAGGTGAAAGAAGCTGCTATTCAGACAAGAGGTTGGATTCCACTGATCAAGTTTATCATCACTAAACTGGGAGGGCGTCTTAAGAGATGATGCTCAACACTGAGGGGGAAATGAACTGTGACTGTACATAAAGTAGGGATCGATTACTCACTCCACACAGCTAAACTGGCCAAGAAAAAAGGATTTTGTCATGGTAGCTTATGTATGTAGTCTGCCAGTGTACAGAGGAAAAGACTCCAGAAAGCTCTGTCTTAGTCATTTACACCTAAATAGACAGAGCACACAGCATGGACACATACAGATATATGGGAAGTTGTGTGATTTTTTTTTACTGGTGGGACATGGTGCGAAATGAAACAAAAGTTTGGTTGCAGGCTGAGAGATGAAAAAGACATGCCCACTAAAATCTTAATTAGCGAGCAGGCTTTGAAAGCGGCTGGGAATGCATAGGCCATAGAGACAAAAAAGATACAATGCCAAACAAATTGGGAGTAAAAATAAACTGGGGAGAGAAAGGGAGAAAAAACTACACAATCTAGAGGCTATTCTGGCTACAACTACTAAAACCTGTTTAGAAAGGTAAGGAGGGAGGGAGGGGGAAGTATGGATGGGGTGGTTGGGGGAGAGAGAAAAATAATTAGCTAGTGAGAGTGGCCATTATACATTTAGAGAAGGAAGTGGTCTGTGGTATTAAAAGACTAATTCCATAGGCCCAAAGAGCTTCCTGCTGAGCTTCTGATGCCATCTATCTTTAGACAACATGTGTGCCGCCGAGTCCTTTGGTTTCCCGAGGCTTTGTTCTGGCAATCAGCATGCTTTATGTTTCTCAAAACACAGGTAAATAAACTCGCTGGATCCAGATGGTGCAACAGATGTGAGAGCCGCACTCTGAAATCTACAGACAGTGTGCCCAGAACGCAGCCCATTTTTACCTTTCTAAACGCTAACTAATATGTAATGGTCAATCTCTGATGCGCTAAGCATCTGGTCCCTTTGGCCAGCCAAAGGTTACAGGTGTTCCTGATGCTATACCACACAGTGTGGCGAAAGGGGGGGGGGGTTTGGCAGGCTGCGCCACCGGTCACCCGCCGCTCCTCTCGTGCTGGTCGCCTCTGTGGCAGCTTTTGATCACACTTGCTTTGCCACCAAGGTCAGAGCATCCATGTTCTCACCCCGGCAGCACTCCGCACTCTCCTTCTCCTGCCTGAGACAGAGACAGAGAGAGGATAGAAAGAGAGAGAACAGAGATACAGACAGAGAGAGCAAATGACAGGGAAATAAACATTGAAAAGTAAGAGTAAAAGTGTCCCCTCCCAGACAATTGGACTCTGGGTAAAAGTGTCCCCTCCCAGACAATTGGACTCTGGGTAAAAGTGTCCCCTCCCAGACAATTGGACTCTGGGTAAAAGTGTCCCCTCCCAGACAATTGGACTCTGGGTAAAAGTGTCCCCTCCCAGACAATTGGACTCTGGGTAAAAGTGTCCCCTCCCAGACAATTGGACTCTGGGTAAAAGTGTCCCCTCCCAGACAATTTGGCCCTGGGTAAAAGTGTTACCTCCCAGACAATTTGGCCCTGGGTAAAGGTGTTACCTCGCAGACAGTGGCTCCTGGGTGTTGAGGCAGCTGTCCACAATACAATGCAATCACACAGTGTATAGTGTTGGGGTGAGATGTACGTTACACATGACGGACTGAGCTGTATCTAGATGTAAGTTACACATGATGGACTGAGCTGTATCTAGATGTACTTTACACATGATGGACTGAGCTGTATCTAGATGTACTTTACACATGATGGACTGAGCTGTATATAGATGTAAGTTACACATGATGGACTGAGCTGTATCTAGATGTACTTTACACATGATGGACTGAGCTGTATCTAGATGTACTTTACACATGATGGACTGAGCTGTATGTAGATGTACTTTACACATGATGGACTGAGCTGTATCTAGATGTACATTACACATGATGGACTGAGCTGTATCTAGATGTACATTACACATGGTGGACTGAGCTGTATCTAGATGTACATTACACATGATGGACTGAGCTGTATCTAGATGTACATTACACATGATGGACTGAGCTGTATCTAGATGTACTTTACACATGATGGACTGAGCTGTATCTAGATGTACTTTACACATGATGGACTGAGCTGTATCTAGATGTACATTACACATGATGGACTGAGCTGTATCTAGATGTACTTTACACATGATGGACTGAGCTGTATCTAGATGTACTTTACACATGATGGACTGAGCTGTATCTAGATGTACATTACACATGATGGACTGAGCTGTATCTAGATGTACTTTACACATGATGGACTGAGCTGTATCTAGATGTACTTTACACATGATGGACTGAGCTGTATCTAGATGTACTTTACACATGATGGACTGAGCTGATTCTAGATGTACTTTACACATGATGGACTGAGCTGTATCTAGATGTACATTACACATGATGGACTGAGCTGTATCTAGATGTACTTTACACATGATGGACTGAGCTGTATCTAGATGTACTTTACACGTGACGGACTGTGCTGTTTCTATCGCCGTAATTAAAAAATATAGGTTAGAACAAGTTCTCATTTACAACTGCGAACTGGCCAAGATAAAGCAAAGCAATGCGATACAAACAACGACACAGAGTTACACATGGGGTAAACAAACGTACAGTCAATAACACAATAGAAACATCTGAATACAGTTTGTACAAATTAAGTAACGAGGTAAGGCAATAAATTGGCCAATAGTGGCAAAGTATTTACAATTAAGCAATTTACACCGGAGTGATATATGTGCAGATGAGAATGTGCAAATATAAATAATAGTGTGCAAAAGAGCAGAAAAACTAAAACAAATATTGGCATGAGGTAGGTAGTTGGTTGGATTGACTATTTACAGTTCGGTTGTGTACAGCTGCAGAGATAGGTAAGCTGCTCTGACAGCTGACACTTAAAGTTAGTGAGGGAGATATGTCTCCAAATTCAGTGATTGTTGCAATTCGTTCCAGTCATTGGTAGCAGAGAACTGAAAGGAAAGGAGGCAAAAGGAGTGGTTGGTTTTGGGGATGACCAGTGAAATATACCTTCTGGAGCGCATGTTACGGGTGAGTATTGCTATGGTGACCAGTGAGCTGAGATAAGACGGAGCTTTACCCAGCAAATACTTATAGATGACCTGGGGTTTGGCGACGAATATGTAGCGAGGACCAGCCAACGAGAGCATAGAGGTCGCAGTGGTGGGTAGTATATGGGGCTTTGGTGACAGAACCGAAGGCATTGTGATAGACTGCATCCAATTTACTGAGTAGAGTGTTGGAGGCTAATTTTGTAAATTATATCGCCGAAGTCAAGGATCGGTAGGATAGTCAGTTTTACAAGGGTAAGTTGGGCAGCATGAGTGAAGGAGGCCGATTTTAGATTTTTACTTTGGATTGGAGATGCTTAAAGTGAGTCTGGAAGAAGAGTTTACAGTCTAGCCAGACACCTAGGTTTTTATAGTTGTCCACATATTCTAAGTCAGAACCGTCCAGAGTAGTGATGCTAGTCGGGCCGGCGGGTGTGGTTAGCGATCGGTTGAAGAGCCTGCATTTAGTTTTACTAGCATTTAAGAGCAGTTGGAGGCCACGGAAGGAGTGTTGTATGGTTTTGAAGCTCGTTTGGAGGTTTGTTAACACAGTTTCCATAGAAGGGCCCGATGTACAGTATACAGAATGGTGTCGTCTGCGTAGAGGTGGATCAAAGAATCACCCGCAGCAAGAGGGACAATTGTACCCTGTCAGAAGTCCGGACAAGAGGTCCTCCGATTTGACACACTGAACGCTATCTGAGAAGTAGTTAGTGAACCAGGCGAGGCAGTCATTAGAGAAACCAAGGTTGTTGAGTCTGCCGATAAGAATACGGTGATTGACAGAGTCGAAAGCCTTGGCCAAGACGATTAAGACGGCTGCACAGTACTGTCTTTTATCGATGGCAGTTATGATATCTCGGAAACCAGATCGCATAGCGGATTAGGTACGGTGGGATTCAAAATGGTCGGTGATCTGTTTGTTCACTTGGCTTTCGAAAACTTTAGAAAGGCAGGGCAGGATGGATATAGGTATAACAGTTAGGACTAGAGTGTCTCCCCCTTTGAAGAGGGGGTGACCGCGTTCGTTTTCCAATCTTTAGGAATCCCAGACAATATGAAAAAGAGGTTGAAAAGACTAGTAATAGGGGTTGCAACAACCAAGCTGATTCGTAGGGATCAGACTTTGCAGCTCTTTCAGAACATCAGCTGTCTGAATTTGGATGAAGGAGAAGCGCAGGGGGGGGGGGGCAAGCAATGCATGTGTAGAAGCACAGTGGCTAGGAAAAACTCCCTAGAAAGGCCAAAACCTAGGAAGAAACCTAGAGAGGAATCAGGCTATGTGGGGTGGCCAGTCCTCTTCTGGCTGTGCCGGGTGGAGATTATAACAGAACATGGCCAAGATGTTCAAATGTTCATAAATGACCAGCATGGTCGAATAATAATAAGGCAGAACAGTTGAAACTGGAGCAGCAGCACGGCCAGGTGGACTGGGGACAGCAAGGAGTCATCATGTCATGTAGTCCTGGGGCATGGTCCTAGGGCTCAGGTCCTCCGAGAGAGAGAAAGAAAGAGGGAAAAAGAGAATTAGAGAGAGCACATGTGGGGTGGCCAGTCATCTTCTGGTTGTGTCGGGTGGAGATTATAACAGAACATGGCCAAGATGTTCAAATGTTCATAAATGACCAGCATGGTCGAATAATAATAAGGCAGAACAGTTGAACAAGTCTGGAGTGAACCAAGGGCTATATCTGTTCTTAGTTCTACATTTTTTGAATGGGGCATGCTTATTTAAGATGGTGAGGGAAGCACTTTTAAAGAACAACCAGGCTTCCTCTACTGACGGGACGAGGTCAATATTCTTCCAGGATACCCAGGCCAGGTCGATTAGAAAGGCCTGCTCGCAGAAGTGTTTTAGGGAGCGTTTGACAGTGATGATGGGTGGTCGTTTGACCGCGGATCCATAACGGACGCAGGCAATGAGGCAGTGATCGCTGAGATCCTGGTTGAAAACAGCAGAGGTGTATTTAAAGCTTGTCTTACAAGGTCCTTGATGCTGTTGATCAAATTAGAAGACTCAAAGAACACAAAGAGAAATGCAACAATGCAGTAATGAAAATCAAGATCAAACTATTGCACCACTAATGTTGCATACAGAATGCAATGTCATGTTGCTCTTTACCCACATCAAAAATCGGATTTTCTATCAAGTCTTTTATCTTCAAATTTCGAACCAAATAAACGAAAACAAATACCAATCTATAGCAGATCCAACTTGAACAAAACAAAATTAATATGAAAACGAATGACAATGGCAAAAAAAACATTAATAATCACAAAAGTAAAAAAATATATTAAAAAAATAAGTAATTAAGGGAGAGAATGAAAGAAAGCTACCAAACTGATCTCCAACAGTGGGTTTTGGAACAGGGCTCCAAAGTTGCCGTCTCTCCAGGCCTGCTGTCGTCTGGAGTGTGAAGGCGGTGGGGGGGCTTGGTGTTGGGTTGGGGTGTTTCTGCCTGGGAGACCAGGAGAGACAGAGCGGCCACCCGCCCGGCCCCCTGCAGTGCTTGAACATCGGCCTAAAACACCATCTATCCCCACACCAGTGCCCAGCATGGGCTTGCAGAGCCGTCACAGTCAGCCATTTGTTACTGTTGGTTTCCAGGGGGCCCCAGCCCGCCTACCAATTAGCATGCGACAGCCGTCCAGAAACGTTCTGAGAGGACTGGAGAAGGATGATGACTAAAGAGAGTTTTTTTGGGGGGGTGAGTTGGACATTTTGTGTCAGAAGGCCAAAATGAGCCGTGGATGAGAAGTTAAATTTGTTCTTTCTGAAGCTCTAATGAAGATTGCCTTGAACCATATTTCCATTTGTATCGTAAATGATGATGCACCTTAAGTTTTAATATTAGAGATGTTCCTATTGCCAAGTTCCATTTTACCATAGTGACATGTAATGCTTAAAAAAAGTAATTAAGTAACTTACAATATTTGAGTGGATGATATAATTTAAATGCATTTTAGCACTTAAAGGAAAAGTCCACCCAAAAACTATATTTTGGTATTTGTTTCATTAGTCCATTGTTGGCATATTCCCAAAATGTTTTGCATGTCAGCAATCAAGTTTTCAAGATAACATAACTTTCAAAATATGTAAATTCAGCCGGTATGGTGCAAAATGCATCACATGATGTGAAATGCGGCTGAATTTCTTAATTATTAAAGTTATATACAGTAAGTGGCGACCCGGCATTTAGGGCACCTGTTTTGAGATGCACATTTGTAGCTAAAAATTTTTTTGGGGTGGTCCGTACCTGTTTTGCATGTTATTTTGGCATTAATAAGTGTCACATATCAGTTTGCAAACAATGTAAAAAAATAAAATAAGTCATTGTGTTAATAAAGACGCAAATAAACATGCTCTCTTTTTTGCTTTCTTGCATAAGCAGCTCCAAAATGCAGTTGTTTCCGCCTAGCTCAGTGCTTTCTGTGGCAGCCAGCGGAAAATATGGAGTGTAGGTGTTGGTTATGTTTTCTAGTTGCACCATGATTAGCTCAGTGTTCTGTTACTCGTGGGGACAGTACGTCACTGCCAAGTCTAAGGGTAGACCTCCAATTCTAGCCCCTTGGGTCCTACCATAGAGTTACATTAGAAGTGCCTATCCAAGAAGGCTCAACGTCATTGGCCACAGATAAAATTACATCAAATCACGTTATAGCTACAGCAGCTTTGATTGGACTGTCAACATCATACTTTCAAAATCTTAGCTAGCAGTCATCATCATGAATCAAGTCGACAATCTACTAGCAAATTATTTGTAATCCTTGTCATATGAAGAGAAATAACGAAGAGAAATTATAGATAAAACGTGTTCATCGGCCATTGTGCATAAACAATACAAAACAAGTTGGAAATCGCAAATTCAACAATGGGTGGTTTGGATGGAATCAGTGACAGTGGCTAATTGCAAAGCTGCTATTCAATGGAGTGGCAGTGAGGTCTCTTTGATGAGGTATTTTTTTAAACATTCAATTTTGACCATGCTGTCAATGAAGCACAACTTGTGCCGCGCTCTAAACAACTGTTAACTCGGAACTGCGGAAACTTGGCTTCAGTTAGTTCAAGACAAATGGGAATTCTGTAAAAAACTAGCTCTGACTGGGAAATACAGTGGCTTGCAAAAGTATTCACACCCCTTGGCATTTTTCCTATTTTGTTCCCTTACAACCTGGAATTAAAATAGATTTTTGGGGGGTTAGTATCATTTGATTTACACAACATGCCTACCACTTTGAAGATGAAATATATGTTTTTATTGTGAAACAAACAAACTTGCGTGTGCATAACTATTCACCCCCCCAAAGTCAATACTTTGTAGAGCCACCTTTTGCAGCAATTACAGCTGCAAGTCTCTTGGGGTATGTCTCTATACGCTTGGCACATTGAGCCACTGGGATTCTTGCCCATTCTTCAAGGCAAAACTGCTCCAGCTCCTTCAAGTTGGATGGGTTACGCTGGTGTACAGCAATCTTTAAGTCATACCACAGATTCTCAATTGGATTGAGGTCTGGGCTTTGACTAGGCCATTCCAAGACATTTAAATGTTTCCCATTAAATCACTCGAGTGTTGCTTTAGTAGTATGCTTCAGGTCATTGTTCTGCTGTAAGGTGAATCTCCGTCCCAGTCTCAAATCTCTGAAAGACTGAAACAGGTTTCCCTCAAGAATTTACGTCTTTAGCGCCATCCATCGTTACTTCAATTCTGTCCAGTTTCCCAGTCCCTGCCAATGAAAAACATGCCCACAGAATAATGCTGCCACCAACACACTTCACTGTGGGGATGGTGTTCTCGTGGTGATGAGAGGTGTTGGGTTTGCACCAGACATAGTGTTTTCCTTGATGACCAAAAAGCTACATTTTAGTCTCCAGAGTACCTTCTTCGATATGTTTGGGGAGTCTCCCACATGCCTTTTGGAGAACACCAAACTTCTTTGCTTATTTTTTTAAGCAAAGGCTTTTTCTTGGCCACTCTTCCGTAAAGCCCAGCTCTGTGGAGTGTACGGCTTAAAGTGGTCCTATGGACAGATACTCCAATCTCTGCTGTGGAGCTTTGCAGCTCCTTCAGGGTTATTTTTGGTCTCTTTGTTGCCTCTCTGATGAATGCCCTCCCTGACTGGTCCATGTGTTTTGGTGGGCCACCCTCTCTTGGCAGATTTGTTGTGGTGCCATATTCTTTCAATTCTTTTAAATGGATGGAACAATGCTTCATGTGACGTTTAATTATTATTTTGTTTTTATAACCCAACCCACAACTTTGTCCCTGACCTGTTTGGAGAGCTCCTTGATCTTCATGGTGCCGCTGCTTGGTGGTGACCATTGCTTAGTGGTGTTGCAGACTCTGGGTCATTTCAGAACAGGTGTATATATATACTGAGATCATGTAACAGATCATGTGACACTTAGATTGCACACAGGTGGACTTTATTTAACTAATCATGTGACTTCTGAAGGTAATTGATTGCACTTATTTATCATAGCAAAGGGGGTGAATACATATATACCACTTTTCAGCTTTAAAAAAAATATATATATTTTTTTTTAAACAAGTATTTTTTTTTTTTCACTTCACCAAATTGGACTATTTTATGTATGTCCATTACATAAAATCGAAATAAAAATCAATTTAAATTACAGGATATAATATAGGAAAATAGGAAAAACGCCAATGGGGATGAATACTTTCGCAAGGCACTGTATGTTTCGAACGGGCATCCAACTCGGAATTGTAAGTCAGGAACTCTGCCCTCTTTCTAGAGCTACAGTACGACCTTAAACTCAATGACGTCATCATGATTCAACCTTCATTTTTTCAGAGTTCCCAGTTGTCTTGAAAGCACCAGAAATCCAGATACTGCAAGATTTTGATGAAAAAAAATTCACTCGAAGTCCCGCTGTGCCACCTTCCTGTTCAAGTGAGCACAGCAAAACAAGTTGAGTCCAAATATGTCGTGTATGCTGCTACATAACTGATGTAATATGCCAGGAAGATATACTGTAGCTAAGAAAGTAATACTAAGTGTATGGTTTGTAGTAAGCTGTTAGTAGCTGTGCCTCACCCTAATAATTTGGTCTATTTACCCTTCTTAATTTTGCCTACTTTTCTGACTTGGTAGTGAAGATGTGGCATATAACCTGTTTTTAGAGAAATGTAATCATCAAATTTTGTATTAGCTGTCATTGTCTGCTTATATGCCCCCTTTATTTATCCTACGGTTCTGACTTGATGTACAGGGAGAACACTGTAAGAACGGTCCATGTTCTGAATTCCATTGCTGTACATTTCAAAAGTGCAGAACAAATAGTTATATTGACTACGTCCGTCGTCGCTCGCTCATTAATGTCTTCATCGAAATTACGGATGGCATCTTATCCTCTTGTCGTCCCCTTATGCCATAGTTTGTACACCTCAATTGTCATGAGAAACCACATTTGTTTTACATATCAGCTATGTTTTTTTAAAGGCAGTAAATGACGCATAATTAACTGTTTCGCTGGCAGACAAGGTTCCGCTGATAGCCAGGTGTGGCAGTGGTAAGATGTTGGGACTGCTGTTGGGACAGCTTTATGTAGGCCCTAACAGTGGGCACCGTTTGTCACCGTTACAGTAAAATGAATGTATTGTTTAGAGTTGTGTTGTGTCGTGGCTTTGCTGGCATCCATCCCACCAATTCTTTTTTTTGCCCCACCAAGATTTATTTGTATACAGTTACAGTGGGGCAAAAAAGTATTTAGTCAGCCAGCAATTGTGCAAGTTCTCCCACTTAAAAAGACGAGAGAGGCCTGATTTCTTCAAACCAAGCTGCTGACCTATTGCAGATTCTATCTTCCCAGCCTGGTGCAGGTCTACAATTTTGTTTCTGGTGTCCTTTGACAGCTCTTTAGTCTTGGCCATAGTGGAGTTTGGAGTGTGACTGTTTGAGGTTGTGGACAGGTGTCTTTTATACTGATAACAAGTTCAAACAGGTGAAATTAATACAGGTAACGAGTGGAGGACAGAGGAGCCTCTTAAAGAAGAAGTTACAGGTCTGTGAGAGCCAGAAATCTTGCTTGTTTGTAGGTGACCAAATACTTATTTTCCACCATAATTTGCAAATTAATTAATTAAAAACCCTACAATGTGATTTTCAAATTTTTTCTTCTCATTTTTTCTGTCATAGTTGAAGTGTACCTATGATGAAAGTTACAGGCCTCTCTCATCTTTGTAAGTGGGAGAACTTGCACAATTGGTGGCTGACTAAATACTTTTTTGCCCCACTGTATATATTATTATATTTTGAAAGTTATATACAGTGCCTTCATACCCCTAGGCTTTTTCCACATTTTGTTGTGTTAGAGCCTTAATATAAACTTCTAAACTAAATGTACATTTTGTGTGACTGACCTACACACAACACCCCAAAATGCACAAGTGTAATTATGTTTTGGATTTTTTTTACAAATAAATTAAAAGCTGAAATATCTTGAGTCAATAAGTATTCAAAAATGTTGTTATGGCAAGCCTAAATATGTTAAGGAGTAGAAATGTGCTTAACAAGTCACATAGTAAGTTGCATGGACTTACTCTGTGTGCATGAATAGTTTTTAACATGATTTTTGAATGACTACCTCGTCTCTGTACCCCACACATACAATTATATGTAAGATCCCTCAGTTGAGCAGTGAATTTCAAACACATATTCAACCACAAAGACCAGGGAGGTTGTCCAAAGCCTCGTAAAGAAGGGCACCTATTAGTAGATGGATATAGATAAAAAAACAGACAATGAATATCCCTTTGAGCATGTTGAAGTTATTAATTACACTTTGGACGGTGTATCCATACACCTAGTCACTACCAAGAAGAATAGATCTAAGCACAGGCAAAATCCTAGAGGAAAACCTGGTTCAGTCTGCTTTACAACAGACACTGGGAGACAAATTCATCTTTCAGCAGGACAATAACCTACAACACGAGTCTAAATATACAGTACATTGGAGTTGCTTACCAAGACAATATTGAATTTATCTGAGTGTCCTAGTTGCTATTTTGACTTAAAATCGACTTGAAAATCTTGGACAAGCCTTGAAAATAGCTGTCTAGCAATGATCACCAACCAACTTGACAGAGCTTGAAGAATTTTAAAAAGAATAATGTGCAAATATTGTACAATCCAGGTGTGTAAAGCTCTTGGAGACTTACCAAGAAAGACTCACTGCTGTCATCTCTGCAAAAGGTGATTGTAACATGTATTGACTAAGGGTTGGGTATACTTATGTAAATTATATATTTATGTATTTCATTTTCAATAAATGTGCAAACAATTTGAAAACATGTTGTTTTTTTTACCTTTATTTAACCAGGCAAGTCAGTTAAGAACAAATTCTTATTTTCAATGATGGCCTGGGAACAGTGGGTTAACTGCCTTCCGGTTACTAGTCCAACGCTCTAACCACTAGGCTACACTGCCGCCCCGTTATTGGTTATTGTGTGTAGATGGGTGAAATTCAGGCTGTAACACAACCAACTGTGGAATAAGTTGATGGGTATGAATACATTCTGTGAATGCACGGTATATTGAAAACATGATTGCTGACATACAAAACATTATGTTAATAATGGACTAATGAAACAAATACCCAAATATAGTTTTTGGGTGGATTTTTCCTTTAACGTGTAGATGTAACTCCAGGCCAGGGTTACCTTCTGTTTGCTCACTGTCTGTAATGATGTGACTGAGCGAGGCCTAATGGTCAGTGAGTCAGTCAGGAGGCAGGGCCGGGTTGGCCAGCCTGATAGGGGGAGCTATAACACCCCGTTCCAGCACCAGGCTCTGTGGCTAGGTCCTGGGTGCTAGGGCACTAAGTGAGGGCCCAGGCCTGCCTAAGTGGGTACTAGTCAAGCTGTTGCCCATTTGATTTGGAATACAACAGCCCATTCGAGCGCAGAGTTTGCAGCACCCTGTGGTGCTCCGTGATCCACAGCCAGGAATGACCAAATGCTCCGGTTCCTAAACTGATTGGAGTCAGCCGCTTGCCATCAGAAGAGCTCAGCAACACCAGCTACTGTTTAGTGTCATAATGCATCAACGTCTCTCTCACAAGACCCAACTTTGCAAACATGTTGGTCAACTATATAAGATAACTTCTTACAGCAAAAAATGTCAACTGAAAAAACAGGACATGTCCAGTATGTGGAACTAGGATTTGATGACATCAGAACTGTCCTCTGACTTAGGATCAGATATACGCTATATGTATAAAACATTAAAAGAACACCTGCTCTTTCCATGACATAGACTGACCAGGTGAAAGCTATGATCCCTTATTGATGTCACTTGTTATATCCACTTCAGTCAGTGTAGATGAAGGGGAGGAGACAGGTTAGAGAAGGATTTTTAAGCCTGAGACAATTGAAACATGGTGTATGTGTCATTCAGAGGGTGAATGGGCAAGACAAAATATTTAAGTGCCTTTAAACAGGGTATGGTAGTAGTTGCCAGGCACACTGGTTTGTGTCAAGAACTGCAATGCTGCTGTTGTTGTTTTTTTTACACTCAATAGTTTCCTGTGTGTATTAAGAATGGTCCACCATCCAAAGGACATCCAGACAATTTGACACAACAGTGGGAAGCAGTGGAGTCAACATGGGCCAGCATCCCTGTGGAACGCTTTCGACACCTTGTAGAGTCCACGCCCCGACAACTTGAGGCTGTTCTGATTGTAAAAGGAGGGCTGCAATTCAATATTAGAAAGCTGTTCCTAATGTTTTGTATACTCAGTGTATATATTATATCGACCTACATGTTTGAATGAGGAATCGAATCAGTGTTGAAAATGCACATTAGGCCTGGTGTTCCTATCCATCCCAAAATAGAGTAAATTAACAATGTGTATTCATAGTAGCTATTTAGCAGTGCTCAGTGCACAACAGACTGCATGTTCCCAAACAAATTCAATCACAAACTCACTCACACATTCAATGACTTACCTAACTCTAAAAACTGGAAATACTTATCACAACAACATTCTCTATTGTAATTACATTGTATCCAACAAATGTATATGTTAATTTATTAAATTGTATGAGTTGCAATTCACTACTCTCATTCATGCATGTATATTTATGTCAAATGAGCTCTACAAAGAAATGCAGATGCTAAGAATAACAGTAGAAAGATGAATGCTGATTTGGTGTGGCACTGCCAACTGGGGAATATACAGTATGTGGCATGCAAGGAATGTGGTCTAATGTCACTGTTTACTCAGCTCAGGGAAGACTAAAGTATCAAAACACAGGCTATACAGTAAACCTTGTATGTTTTAACACATTTATTCAGGTGCTGGTGTGTCAATTGCATTCCATTCACCCATATCCTTCAGTCTAACACATCTCCCCTCACTCTCTCAGAGAGAAATTTCAAAAGCAACCGTCTGAAGCCTGGCGTTTGCTCTGTGCATTATCTCGCTCTCATCTCCGCTCCTCTCTGTCCTGGGGGCTGTCTTCTCCACTCCTCTCTGTCCTGAGGGCTGTCTTCTCCACTCCTCTCTGTCCTGGGGGCTGTCTTCTCCACTCCTCTCTGTCCTGGGGGCTGTCTTCTCCACTCCTCTCTGTCCTGGGGGCTGTCATCTCCACTCCTCTCTGCTGGGGGCTGTCTTCTCCACTCCTCTCTGTCCTGGGGGCTGTCTTCTCCACTCCTCTCTGTCCTGGGGGCTGTCTTCTCCACTCCTCTCTGTCCTGGGGGCTGTCTTCTCCACTCCTCTCTGTCCTGGGGGCTGTCTTCTCCACTCCTCTCTGTCCTGGGGGCTGTCTTCTCCACTCCCTCTCTGTCCTGGGGGCTGTCTTCTCCACTCCTCTCTGTCCTGGGGGCTGTCTTCTCCGCTCCTCTCTGTCCTGGGGGCTGTCTTCTCCACTCCTCTCTGTCCTGGGGGCTGTCTTCTCCACTCCTCTCTGTCCTGGGGGCTGTCTTCTCCACTCCTCTCTGTCCTGGGGGCTGTCTTCTCTCCTCTCTGTCCTCTCCACTCCTCTCTGTCTTGGGGGCTGTCTTCTCCACTCCTCTCTGTCCTGGGGGCTGTCTTCTCCACTCCTCTCTGTCCTGGGGGCTGTCTTCTCCACTCCTCTCTGTCCTGGGGGCTGTCTTCTCCACTCCTCTCTGTCCTGGGGGCTGTCTTCTCCGCTCCTCTCTGTCCTGGGGGCTGTCTTCTCCACTCCTCTCTGTCCTGGGGGCTGTCTTCTCCGCTCCTCTCTGTCCTGGGGGCTGTCTTCTCCACTCCTCTCTGTCCTGGGGGCTGTCTTCTCCACTCCTCTCTGTCCTGGGGGCTGTCTTCTCCACTCCTCTCTGTCCTGGGGGCTGTCTTCTCCACTCCTCTCTGTCCTGGGGGCTGTCTTCTCTAATTTTTTTTTACCCTCCCTCCCTTTTTTCTTTAGCTAAACTGTCTCTGGCTCCCTCCATCTGGTCCCTCTTCCTTCAGCAGCCCTGCACCTGTTCACACCTCCTCTCCTGTTGGACCGCATTGAACATGTCCTCCGCTGCCAGGGCTATTCTGGCACCCGCAACCTCTCTATCATTCAATCCATCTGTCAGAAGTGAACTTTGTTTACCGTCAGTTTCTGCTTTTCTTCATCAAGGAGCGGCAAAGCCCCCTCAAGGTCACGGGCAGAGTGAAATGTAGTCGCCACCAATTTAACAAACACTCCCCTGATTCAGGACAGCTACACACACCCCCATACCCACAACCCACGGATGGAGAGTGCACTCTTTTACAGAAAAATATTTCACTCCTCTGCAACTTAAAAAAAAAACGTTTTTTTCCGCTGACAAATCTGAACAGCTTAAAGGGAGAATGACTATCACTGTCTTCTAAGCAGAGAGATCATTTCGGTATGGACATCTGTGGTCGCATAAAAACACATATGTCATAGTGTTGATGACCTCATGCATAAGTCTGTTTTTTTTCTTCTATTTTGATATCTGTAATTTACATTAATTCATTAACTCATATGATGAAAATGCATGTAACCATATATCCTTCATCATATGTTATGTATTTTCGTTAGGGTTAGGTTAGAAAATATACTGAACAACAATATATAGATAGATACCTTAAAAAAGGTAGAGGCGTGGATCAGAAAACCAGTCCGTATCTGGTGTGACCCCCATTTGCCTCTTGCAGCGTGACACATCACCTTCACATCTGGTTGATTTAGCTGTTGATTGTGGCCTGTGGAATGTTGTCCCACTCACCTTCAATGGCTGTGCAAAGTTCCTGGATATTGGCGGGAACTGGAATACCCTGTCGTACACGTTGATCCAGAGCATCCCAAACATGGGGGACATGTCTGGTGAGAATGCAGGCCATGGAAGAACTGGGACATTGTTAGCTTCCAAGAATTGTGTACAGTACCTTGCAACATGGGGCCGTGCATTATCATGCTGAAACATGAGTGATGGAGGCAGATGAATGGCACGACAATGGACCTCAGGATCTCTTCACGGTATCTATGTGCATTAAAATTGCCATTGATAAAATGTAATTGTGTTCGTTGTCCGTAGCTATGCTTGTCCGTACCATAACCCCACTGCTTCCATGGGGCACACTGTTCACAACGTTGACATCAGCAAACTTCTCGACGACAAACACGGGTTGTGAGGCCTGTTGGACGTACTGACAAATTCTCTAAAGTATAGTTGGAGGTGGCTTATGGAGGAGAAATGAACATTCAATTCTCTGGCAAAAGTTCTGGTGGACATTCTTGCATTCAGCATGCCAGCATGCTCCCTCAAAACTTCAGACATCTGTAGCATTGTGTTCTGTGACAAAACTGCACATTTTAGTGGCCTTTTATTGTCCCCGGCCCAAGGTGCACCTGTGTAATAATATGCCACACCTGTCAGGTGGATGAATTATCTTGGAAAAGGCAAAATGCTCACTAAAAGGGCTGTAAACACATTTGTTCACAAATTATGAGAGAAATAAGCTTTTTGTGGATATGGAAAATGTCTAGGATCTTTTATTTCAGCTCATGAAACATGGGACTAACAATTCAGATGTTGTATTTATATATTTTGTCAGTGTATTAGGATTGCCATGTGGGCTATGTAAAACCACAATTAGAGAGAGAGAGAGAGAGAGAGAGAGAGAGAGAGAGAGAGAGAGAGAGAGAGAGAGAGAGACAGCAGGGCTATGTGTAGTCACAAAGACACACAGATGATACCTCTCGGTCTTTCAAATACACACACTCTCCACTTTTCCTCTTTCAACACATTCTCTGTCTCTCACACACACACACGCACACACGCGAGCGCACACACACACACAGACAGACAAACACACACCAAAAACAGCAGGTGCACTTACACATTCCAGCATACTTTGAGGCCATTGTGTGACATACTGACACTCTCACAGGATCTGAAATGGCAGAATATATTTTATGAGGCATTTCAATTGTGGGGTTAGAGTCTAACCTTTAGACGCACACTAACAACAAAATCATTGAAGTCATTTAAATCATTTTACAAAATAAGTGTATACTAGCTGTATGCATACTAAATGTAGAAGGCTACTGTATATAAAAACAGAGAATAGCTGTACCTGCAACAACCCAGCCTCTGCCTACCCCCACCACAGGATAGAAGAAAGACCATGACCATGGAGTAAATGAATTCAAATGTGTGCCTGTATCTTGGGGAGAGAAGGAGGTAAGCAGGGATGGCAATCCAACTTCCAGGAACCGTAAGTAGGGCAGTTGGTCCGAGCGGGAACAGTTACACCCAACAGATTTGCCTCTATTTTGCCTGAGGACACAGCGTTCTATTCTGTACCACCTGACAACATGGAGAGATAGAGAGATGGGACAGGGACTGTTGCCCTATCTACTGAGAAAGAGTGGTACTGTTCATTGATACTTCATCCCTATAAAACTACAGAGGTTTGGTCAAAAGAAAGTGGGCCTGAATGGAGTTGATTTGCCACGAAATGGGTCCTACAAATGTTTTTTAAATGTTGAATGAATTAAAGTATGGATAAGTCAGCACCAATTTCATGACATTCTGTGTTTATTACAATATATGTTTTCTAGATACATCCCACTCTGAAATGTAAGATAAGGCTGTGGTTTGTAATCAGCACCTTCAGTCCTTTAGATTGGCATTACAATTCTGAATGAACAGCTAATTATTCTGTGATAGAAAGCAAACCCCATAAAACACCGAAATCAATATGCTAATATACTCCACCTGCATTACTTGATTTGTGCATAGAAAGTAAATAACAGAAGGAACATTCACATTTGAATCTATTTCTATGTGGTTATAGCACCTATATGCAGACCTGACTCAATATCTGATGTCCTCTGTACCTTCCTCGACAAGGTAAAATGAAACAAAGAAACAAAGAAAGAGAAAGAGAGACAGAGAGAGGGAGAGGGAGGACATTCTCTGGAGAAGGTTGGTATTTGTAGCTTGCCGCGTGAGAGGGCCAGGCTGGCCAAGGCGCTGAGGCACAGTGGCAGGGAGAGGGGCACCCAACAGAAAGGCGAGAAGACATGGCAAGGTCTCATCCCAGGCCAATGGGCACACCACTGTCAACATCATGACACTCTGCAGTTCCCCTGCACACTCCCGCCTGGATGCCAGGCTTCCCAGCTGCCCTATCCGTTACTGTCTGATTAGTTCTGCTAAGCAGCCCCTCCCCTGCCAGCCTTGCCACCATCTGCTCCTGAACAAGATGGCTGCTGCCCAGCTCCCACTCAGTGCCCGTCCTCCTACCTGAGAGCGCCAGCGCCTGCGCTTACCCCAAAGTGTTAACACAGGTTCTCTCGGCTGGCAGCGGTCACAGTGGACAGGATTTCATTACTACTACTTTGACAAGAGCGAGGCCTGTGTGCCACTGGCTCTTTTATCCTGCCTCTGATTGTACAACCACCTCCCACTGACTTGGTTTGCAGCAGTTTGATTCTCCACAGAAATCTCCCTTTGGCATCTAGCTGCACCTGTTCACTGTTTAATCCATTTTCATATTCCCACCCTTTCAGGGCCTGTTTTCCCCTCTCCATACTAACAGAAGAGAGAAAGAGAGAGAAAGAGAGAGGATGAGAGAAAGAAAAAAACAATGTGAGAGAGAGAAAGAGAGAGAGAGCGAGAGGGCAGAGCAACATCGCAGGTTTTGACCACAGGCACAGTGGTGGGTCTCGGCTTTGTTTCTGTCGCCAAAATGGTTCCTGTTGCTGTAGGGATGGAAGGTCACACCAAGGAGAGATGGGGCTTCTCAGACAGTTCATAGTGTAGCCAAGGTGTCTGTGTCACATCAACTAGAAAATAAGATAACTGAATATCCTTCTATGTCCGTGTGGGTTCATATCTCTGTGTGGTATTATTCAAATCAAAATCCAGTGTTATTTGTCACATGCACCGAATACAACAGGTGTAGACTTTACCGTGAAATACTTATAAACTCTTGACCAACAATGCCGTTTTAAGAGAATAGAGTTAAGTAAACATTTACTACATATTTTTTTTAAACTAACATATTAAAATAACAATATCTAGGCTATATACAGGGTTACCAGTACCGAGTCAATGTGCGGGTGTACAGGTTAGTCGAGGTCAATTGTAAAGTGACTATGCATAGATAATGAACAGCGAGTAGCAGCAGTGTAAAAAAGGGGGGGGGTCAATGTAAATAGTCTGGTTGGCCATTTGATTAATTGTTCAGCAGTCTCATGGCTTTGGGGTAGAAGCTGTTAAGGAGCGTTTTGGTCCTAGACTTGGCGCTCCGGTACTAATTGGACTGTATTCTACATATGTTAAAGGTCTTGGCAAATGACCCTATCATGGCATTGTCTAATATCTAGGGCGTTCCGAAATTGCTTAGGGCACTATCCTAAGTTGATAACTACATGATAAGTCTACAGCTGCAAGGCACCAGCTTCGGGCAGTCTAAAGGGATGACCTATGGACCTCTGTGGAGAAACTGGTGAGTACTGTAGCTGTAGAGTGAAAGGCCTCAAAGCACATTTTCAACTTTACTGAGGTTGGTATTTTGCTCGGACCTTTAAGTGATCCGAGCATAAATCCTCATTAAATGTTCTGTTGTACATGTGTGTTTGTGCTTACGCTTGTGTGAGACATGTGTTAAGGGGACCTGTAGTAGTTTTACATTGTAGTGGTATGAAGGAGTCTTCTTTATAGTTTTGTTATCCACGGAGGAGCAAACCTCACAACGGAAGTACTCTCTAAGCACTGAACCAGTCATATGCGGTGTGATCATGGTTCATGACTTCTAATAGCTTTCCTCCTGAATGGAGGGTTCTCTTTATTAGTGTCATGTGTGTTGACCATCTGACGAGTGTTCTGGAGATCCCCTTACACTTGTTGCAATCTGAGTGACTACTAACTCCTCTGTCGCTATTGTCAATAGCAATTTGACTTGTGAGGTCTCTAATCCTCTTACTGATTGTTGCTGGACTGACTGTCGCTGGTATTGGTACTGGTGCTCAAAGGGACCAGTTATCCTACCGATTTATTCTGAAATATTATACTACCGGAACACATGATTAGAGCGTTTTACTAGTTGTATTGTGGTTGAACCTACACATGGCAAGGTATTACTATTTTTTCCATTTGTTTTGGAGGTGGAAAAGTCCACTGGACTTCTTTTATGACCAGTGTGGTACACCTCAGTACCATCTTAGATGTGGTACACCTCAGTACCATCTTAGATGTGGTACACCTCAGTACCATCTTAGATGTGGTACACCTCAGTACCATCTTAGATGTGGTACACCTCAGTACCATCTTAGATGTGGTACACCTCAGTACCATCTTAGATGTGGTACACCTCAGTACCATCTTAGATGTGGTACACCTCAGTACCATCTTAGATGTGGTACACCTCAGTACCATCTTAGATGTGGTACACCTCAGTACCATCTTAGATGTGGTACACCTCAGTACCATCTTAGATGTGGTACACCTCAGTACCATCTTAGATGTGTTCTAAGATAATCCCCGTCTAGGGGCCTGTCTGCTCCTCACTGTTCTCATAGGGAAGTTTACAACTAGGTTTGTTTTCTGCTCTGGCGGCCTAGTACAGTGTTGCACGCAGTCTCGACCCCCCAACGGCCTCGATGAGGCTCAACATGGGTCTGGGCTTGTGTTCTCCCCTTTGTATCTGGGGACCTCCCCACCAGCGGTTGGTGTTGGTATCCGAGGCACAAAGGAAAAAAATCAGACCCTATGTACGAGTTGTCAGTGGCCGCGTTGTTATGAGAATGGCGGTAACCTTTCAATCAAATCTGCTGGTGTTTATGCTTCAAAACGCTCAGTGGCTGTCGAGGCCTGTCAGTCACCACAGCTTCCGTGTGTGGCAACCTCTTCAGTACCTGGGAACTGAGACAAGGATATCTGTCTGTGATATCGCAAAGTGTTTCACCAGTGGGAGTCATCAGGTCAGTTGCGGGACTGACACCATTAGTGTCATTGTAAGGGGTGACAGTCCCCCACAAACTGGAAGATGTATCATCGGAAGCAGAGTACACTCTACGCGTCAATGTTTTACTTGTTCTCTGCCTACCCTGACCCTGAGCCTGCCTGCCGACCTGTACCCTTGCCCCCAGACTCTGGATTACCGACCGCTGCCTACCCTGACCCTGAGTCTGCCTGCCGACCCTTGCCCCCAGACTCTGGATTATCAACCCCTGCCTGCCTTGACCTGTTTTTGCCTGCCCCCGTTGCTACAATAAACATTGTTACTTCGACAGTCTGTATCTAGGTCTTATCTTGGTTCTGATAGTACGAACTGACCCAGCAGACCCGGACCAGCTGTGCAACACCATCTCCACCCATGAAGCCACCATCGGTATGTACGAGTAATTGCTTCGTGGCTTTGTGGAGGCGCGTCCAAACGTTGGCTAAACGCCATGACTGGGCGTTGGACAGTTTGTTGGAGCAATTCCACAGGTTACTGAGAGGCCTCCTACCACGGTGGTAACCCCACAGCCCCTCAGCGACTCAGCGGCTAGCAGCGCTGTCTCATCGGTCACTCCACCTTCTCGGGAGCCCCGTTTACCACCTCTGGAACGCTTCAGTGGAGAGTCAAGCACCTGCACCTGTTGGGCGTTCCTAGTTCAGTGTGCCCTCGTCTTTCAGCTTCAGCCCTCCTCCTTCCCCTCGGATCACTCCAACATAGCCTATCTCATCAGTCTGCATCTGGGTCTTACCTTGGTTCTGATAGAGACAATGATATCCAATCAATTGACATTGTTTATGATAATCCAACCACTGTGTTGGGCTAAAGGTGCTATTTAAACTACGACTAAACCAGTAGTTTAAATGTTAGAACACATTCACCACCAGGTTCACATATCCCTAAGGCCGAAGCCACATGGGATTCCTGCGAAGGCGGGACTTCCGTCAGTACCTGGTAGTACGGGACAGAGAATTATTGCTTGGTCAAGCTAATATATCCACAAATTTGAATCGGCTGGCCCTATGTCCTCGCTCGAGAAATGAATAACGACTTGAGTCTACCCGCTTCTGAAACACAAGAGACAGAAATAGCACCTTTGGCCCAAAGCAACTAATTGTCAAATTTCTATAATTAGCTGGATCGTGTCCTTGCACTAAAAATGTTATCTAACCCAACACTGACTATGTCAGAGAAACAAGATGGAGGGAACCTCCTTGTATTGTTCAAATGCAGCACACGTCAACAAATCCTGTCTACAACTCCCATGTTGTATAACATAATCTGGGTGCATAATGCAATTTGCTTTCCAATTTTATATAGGCTGAATCAAAATAAATTTCTCATTATCTCTTAGATTCCTAGCACAGGGCACCATGTGTTGATCGAATGGGCCCTACTTAAATTATTAATTTAGTAAATAAATAATTGAAGCAATTTTTAAACCTAACTTAATCAATTAGATAATTACATAATGAAACACAATTAGTTCATACATGGGTTACTGCATGATAAAGAAAAAGTCCCTGGGGGACAAAACCGATATGACGGCTTGGTAGACAAAGGAAAGGGGGTGGGGACCGCTCAAGAGCGGGAGACTCATAGCTGATAACTACACTCAAAAGAAATAGCAATTTACATATTGACGAGTGTATGTCTTGTTGTCTCTCTCTGTGGTTGCCTATCCATCTGCTCTTTAAATACCCACGGACCACTCCGACATTCTCAAATATATAAATATTGTTTAATAATCAAAACGTTTGATTGTCCAAGTGTCTCTCTGTGTCCCACAGTTTACATTGCAAACTCGAACACTACAGAGCATAGATGCAACATATTTTACGACTGCCATAAAACAGCCGACTTCCTGTTCTCCCCCCTCTACGGGAGAGAGCACACTGTAGAGCGGATCCACTGTAACCTGATCCTTCAGATCGTCACAGGAGAGTTGTGACACTACACTGTTTAGATTCGGCCATATTCCCAGTCACCTTGTCATGGTTGAATGTGGTGGTTCGCGCTTTCAGTTGTGCAAATGCTGCCATCTATCCACAGTTTCTGATTTGGGTTTAATAGTCATAGTGGGAACAACATCTCCTATATACTTCCTGATGAACTCAGTCACCGTATCCATGTATTCGTTAATGTTATTCTCAGAAGCTACCCGGAACATATTGCAGTCCACGTGATCAAAACGGATCATGATCAGATTTTCCAAAGGGAGGGTGCAGGAGGGCCTTGTAGGTATTTTGAAAAGTTGCGTAGCAGTGGTCAACTGTTTTACCAGCTCGAGTACTACAGTCAATGGGTTGGTAGAACTTCGTTAGTGTTTCCCTCCTAATAAATGCAGCTTCAGGATATCTGATTTCCAGGTTGCATAAAGTCCAGTGTAGTTCTTTGAGGGCTGTCATGGTATCGGCTTGAGGGTCAATATGCACGGCTGTGACTGTAACCAAAGATAATTATCTTGGGAGGTAATATTGTTAGCATTTGATTGTGAGGTATCTAGGTCGGGTGAACAAAATGCCTTGAGTTTCTGTATGTTAACCATGAAACATACACCCTCGCCTTTCTTTTTCCCGGGGGAGGTCTTTATTTCTGTCTGCGAGATGTACTGAGAACCCAGATGGCTGAATGGATGGGGACAGTATATCCCGAGAAAGTCATGTTTCCGTGAAACAGAGTATGTTACAATCCCTGAAGTCTCTCTGGAAGGAGATACTCGCCCTGAGCTCATCTACTTTATTTTCCAGAGACAGGACATCAGCGAATAATATACTCGGAAGTGGTGGATGGTGTGCATGCCTCCTGAGTTGGACTAGTAGTCCACTCCGAATACCTCTTCTCTTTGTATGCATCTCTGTGTGTGGAGTAAAGGTGGTCTAGAGTTTTTTCCCTCTGTTTGCACATGTGACATGCTGGTAGAAATTAGATGAAACAGATTTAAGTTTGCCTGCATTAAAGTCCCCGGCCACTAGGAGCGCCACTTCTGGATGAGCATTTTCTTGTTTGCTTATGGCCTTGTTGAGTGCGGTCTTAGTGCCAGCATCGGTTTGTGGTGGTAAATAGACGGCTACGGATAATACAGATGAGAACTCTTGGTAGATATGTGGTCTACAGCTTATCATGAGGTATTCTACTTCTATTCTGTACTGCCGATGCATGGAGAAGCCAGCCAGCTCTATATTATCCGCCTTGTCATTCAGCCACGTCTCGGTGAAACATAGGATATTACAGTTTTTAATGTTCTGTTGGTAGGATAGTCTTAATCGTAGATCGTCCAGTTTGTTTTCCAATGATTGCACGTTGGCCAATAATATGCAGTGAAGTGGTGGTTTACCTACTCAACGGCAAATTATTACAAGGCACCATGCCCTCCTCCCCCTATTCCTCCATCTTTTCTTCATGCTAATGACATGGATTTGGGCCTTGCCTTGACAAAGCAATGTATTCATTGTGTAGGAGTCATTAAATAAAACATCTTTGTCTAATTTGAGGTGAGTAATCGCTGTTCTGATGTCCAAAAGTTATTTTTGGTCATAAGAGATGGTATAAGAGATGGTATCAGCAACATGTACAAAATGAGTTACAAACAATGCGAAAAAAACAAAAACAAAATAGCATAGTTGATTAGGAGCCCGTAAAATGGCAGCCTCCCCTCCGGCGCCATTATTTGTCAATTTTAAAAGGAGCCAGACTCAGCCATCTGCAATGGGTGAATAGTATCAATATAGCTGTCTCAGACTCAGACTGGCAGCAAAGGGCCGCATGGTCATAGAACCACACTGAGTCAAGTAGTTTCCTTATCAATTTCACCACACAAACAACACTGATCCACCAAGTGAACTAGCCAGATGACCGTACCTTCTCTGAGAGTGCTGTATCTAGAATGGTCTGTCCATCTGTTCACCACAAACAGGTAGGCGGCTTGTCTGGGTTTGCTATGACAGAGGCATCATGAATATGTGGGAGTTTGATGTGCATGTCTACGCCTGTAGGTCCCTCCTTCGAGTAGGGACATGATTATCAATCTATTCAAACGCTGGGCCCCACATTGCCAATGATAGTTGGCAAACACCAACATTAAAATGGATGCAATATTTAATGTAGATGAAATGGGGGGGAATTCATGGGTGTACAGTATGTTTCCCTTCCAAGCCTCAGTATAGATCATTACCACCAAACGGAAAGAGGTTTTGAATAGTGATGGGAGTTCAAGTGTGTTGGTCGGTTTTTAGGCATGTTTTTTGTCCCGCGCTATGGGGTCCCCCGAGTAGAGCAGAGGAGGGAAGGGGAATGACAAAAAAACAGGAGTAAACAAACCAACAAACAAAGGAACTAGGAGCTGAACAGAGTGGGGTAATTAGGACAGAACCTCAGCTGCCAGAAGGAGCTGAACAGAGTAGGAGGATTAGGACAGATCCTCAGCAGTCAGCAGGAGCTGAACAGAGTAGGAGGATTAGGACAGATCCTCTTCTGTCAGAAGAAGCTGAACAGAGTAGGAGGATTAGGACAGATACTCAGCTGTCAGAAGGAGCTGAACAGAGTGGGGAAATTAGGACAGATCCTTGGAATAAAGTCCAACTGTATGCAATCTTAGTGTCATATGATCTCAGAATATATACACCTGTTCCGAAAGGCCCCAGAGTCTGCAACACCACTAAGCAAGGGGCACCACCAAGCAAGCGGCACCATGAAGACCAAGTAGTTCTCCAAACAGGTCAGGGACAAAGTTGTGGAGAAGTACAGATCAGGGTTGGGTTAAAAAAAAATCAGAAACTTTGAACATCCCACAGAGCACCATTAAAACCATTATAAAAAAATGGAAAGAATATGGCACCACAACAAACCTACCAAGAGAGGGCCGCCCACCAAAACTTATGGACCAGGCAAGGAGGGCATGTTGCTTTTTGGCCATCAAGGAAAACGCTATGTCTGGCTCAAACCCAACACCTCCCATCACCCCAAGAACACCATCACCACAGTGAAGCATGGTGGTGGCACCATCATGCAGTGGGGATGTTTTTCATCGGCAGGGACTGGCAAACTGGTCAGAATTGAAGGAATGATGGATGGCGCTAAATACAGGGAAATTCTTGAGGGAAACCTGTTTCAGTCTTCCAGAGATTTGAGACTGGGACGGAGATTCACCTTCCCCAACAGGACAATGACCCTAATTATACGGCTGAAGCAACTCATTAGTGGTTTAAGGGGAAACATTTAAATGCCTTGGAATAGCCTAGTCAAAGCCCAGACCTCAATGCAATTGAGAATCTATGGTATGACTTAAAGATTGCTGTACACCAGCGGAACCCATCCAACTTGAAGGAGCTGGAGCAGTTTTGCCTTGAAGAATGGGCAAGAATCCCAGTGGCTCGATGTGCCAAGCTTATAGAGACATACCCCAAGAGACTTGCAGCTGTAATTGCTGCAAAATGTGTCTCTACAAAGTATTGACTTTGGGGGGTGAATAGTTATACATACTGTTTTCTGTTTTTTTGTCTGTTATTTCTTGTTTGTTTCACAATGAAAAATAGTTTGCATCTTCAAAGTGGTAGGCATGTTGTGTAAATCAAATTATATAACCCCTCTCAAAATATATTTAAATTCCAGGTTGTAAGGCAACAAAATAGGAAAAATGCCAAGGGGGGTGAATACTTTCGCTGCAATGGAAACAACAGCTTCAAGGTCTCAGAGCAAGTGACGTCACTGATTGAAACGCTATTAGTGCGCACCCCGCTAACGAGCTAGCCATTTCACACCGGTTATACTGCAACACCATACAACCTCAGATATGCCAAGTTCTCCAATTTGAAAAAGAGAAAGGCATCCTCATGTTTTCAACATGACCAATAAGGATGAATCATAACTCAATCCCAAATGAGGATGAATCATAAATCAACCCAAGATTAGGATGAATCATAAATCAATCCCAAATATGAACAGAAATACTGAGGCAGAGATTGAGAGAGGCTGTCAATATTTTACACTAACCCTAACACCTGAGAACAGTCAACTTTCTAAAAGATTCCTTCATATAATCTGACACCAGCACACAATCAATACAAATATTGTGCCATTTTTTTGTGTGACAGAGAGGACGATGGTAACTTTATATTACTGTAAATTGAGCAGTAATAAGAGACAGAATTGACCTAATTGGAGATCAATGCACAGTCTTCATTCAGTAAATAATGATTGCGTTGGTTGTAATCAGTGCTTAATTTGTCAATTATTAGGCGGCCCAATGAATCAATTCTTAGAATGTCAGGCACATTTTCACTTTACGTTGTTTAGTGGGCAGCTGAAGTAACTGATTGATTTTATTCTAATTGTTAATTTGAAAACAGTGAAAATGATTTTGTATGCCATGGGGTACCGAATCCTGGCAAATGGCTTCCAAAAGTGAGAGGCGCCACAGGATCCTGTTCAAATGAAGCACTGGTTGTAATGATCTACCCTCAATAAACTCAACCGCCTCCGAGACCTACATAGAGCTTGACACTTCAAAATAACATTTTAAAATAGACAAGGCTTTGGTGCCACCGTGTGGCATTAAAATGCATTACAACAATGTTACTGAAATCACTCTCAAGTTTTGAATACTCTGTGATGGTAGTGTGTACTGTGTCTGCAACTGCCAGTTCAAAAGCTTAACCATTCCATCAACAGGCTACAACCTGGAACCTCTTTAGGTGTTGACAGCAGTAAGGTGTCTCCAGTACCTTGCTGCTGGTGTCCTGCGTCTGTGAGTTTGCATAGGGTCTCGTCCAGCTGGGAGCTCAGGGAGCCCCTCTCTCTGTCCCCCCTGGCCAGTTTACTGACCAGCTCTGCTACCCTCTGGGACAAGCTGGCCACCTGTGAGTGGAGACACAAACAAATTTATCCAACTGAAATCCTACTGTCTTGAAGAACACTCCATCAATTTTAAATGGGTGTAATTGCATAGTTATTCTACTAGGTATGTGGAGACATATATGGTGGAAAATATGATAACTCTGGCCTCTGGGATCTGAGGTCTATAATAATGTATTCAGAGGAATAAAAGTAACTTTGTTTTGCATATACATTTTACATACAGTACATGGTAGTTGTTTGACAAAGTAGTTACATATCAGAGATAGTTTTTAAATCATCTAATATTGCATCTTCAATATGTTCTATTATTGGTGCTATTGGAATATGGCCATGAGTTTGTCTGTAGGCTTTAATGTTACCCACACCCAGTGGCAATGCATCATTCAGGGCAAGTGTCACATATCCGTTTGCAAACAATGTAAAAAATGTAATATTGAGTTAATAAAGCACATACAAACATGGTCTCTTTTTTGCTTTCTTGAGTAAAGGCAGCACAAAAATGCAGGTGTTTCAGCCTAGATCAGTGCTTTCTGTGGTGGTGGGGCAGCCAGCTGAAATACAGAGCGTAGGGGTTGGTAATGTTCTCTAGTTGCGCCGTGATTGGCTCAGTGTTCTGTCACTCATGGGGACTCTACGTCACCGCAAAATCTACCCACAGAGCTCGAAAACTCAAACTCATGGATGCTGCCATAGAGTAAATGAAATGTTTAGACATATATACAGTATATTTAACCCCTCCACCACCCCTCTTCGGAGGACAAATATCTTAGTTATTTTACAGTTTTTTTGCTACATATACATACATTTTACATATCCATTTTGCATACATGGTACTTTTATATAAAGCAGTCACATAACAATAATACATTACCAAACATAAGATTTTTAATACCACCCCTCAGCCCATCCCACCTATCACGAAGACCAACCTTATATTGTTCAATTGTGCTGTGATGTTTTACAACCTTTCTGAAACTTTCTAATCGTATATATTTTAAACAGATTGTGAGCTAAAGATGAAAACCTTTCCTATGAGTATTATTATATTATTTATTGACTGACTAGGGCTTTCCAAATTGCCCAACACTGCTATTTGTAAGGTTAATTTGAAGTGCATGTTGTGATTTTTTAACCATCCATGAACCTGTGACTAGAAACAAGCTACATAGGGCCAATACCAGAATACATTATCTGTTGATTCTGTCTCTTCGCTGCAAAATCTACAGAGCTGAGATTGCTGTATGCCCCATATATATAGCATTCTGTTGGTAGCAATCATTTTATATAATAATTTAAATTGAAAACACTAAGTGTTGAATCAAGTGTCGTTTTTTTGTACCAGTGTCACGACTCGGCTCCGCTTCCTGTTCGGGTGGCGCTCGGCGGTCGTCGTCACCGGCCTACTAGCTGCCACTGATCCCTATCCCCCTTTCTGTTTTGTGTTTAGGCTGATTAGTCGGGCTATGTTAACCAGGAGGCCCGCCTGCTCTTTGTGCGTGACTGTTTGTGTGAGTAGTGTGCACGTCTGTGTGACGTCTGAGTGCACGTCTGAGTGTGTTTCCCATTTTGTGGGTTTTTGCTGGACTGTTTAAGTCCCTGTGTTTGGGGCATTTGTTTTGTGTGCGCCCTGTGTTTCGTGGGGTGGCTTATGTTCGCCGTTTGTGCTTTAAATAGCTCTACCCTGAACTCTCTGCTTCCTGTGCTTGACTTCGCACCCAGATTGTCACAACCAGATCATAAACCATATGCTATGGAATTGGTACATTGAAAATCTCCTACCGTTCATTTTGCAACCTGTATGGCAGTTTTTGTCATCAGATGAAACTGGTATGTTTTTCTATTTGAGCCAGTTCCTTTCAGCCAAGTTGTATCTTTAATATATGGCAGGCAAACAAATTCCCTACCTTCTCCCTTTTCCACTTGCCTCCTCCATTTTTGTGGAAGTGCTGCAATCAGTTGGTTGTAAATTTGGATTGTGCAGATAGTCCCATATATTTTCGATAACTGCATATGTGACATAACTCCACCATTTCCATTCATAATATCCTTAATTATATAATACAATAAAACAAATCTATAAAGAATGTTTTTCAGTATCTTTCAGTTTAACCATAACATTTGTTGTAATATTTGTTCTATCTTCTCTGGAGGATAAAACTGAAATTGTAACCAACTTTGAATAGCTTGTTTAAGAAAGGGCGATAAATTAAATTTTGTTTGAAGTTCAATTAGTCGGAAATGAGAAGTTGGAATCTGTATAAAGGCAAAAAGGCCATTTTTGAACAAAGGATGAGCCTTACTTAATAATCTACTGGAAAACCATTTGGGGTTTAAGTATATCTTATGTATCAGTGAAGCTTTTAGTGAGAGGCTTAAAGCTTTAATATTTAATAATTTTAGCCCCTCAAACCCATATTCATTATATAAATTGGTTTAATATTGTCTGGCTTAGCATTCCAAATAAAATTAAATCTATTTTGCTCATATGATTTAAAAAACGAGTCATCTGGAGTAGGCTGTGCCATTAAGTAAGTAAACTGTGATAGGACCAAAGAGTTAATCAATGGGATCAAGTATTTACCTCTCCATGGTTGCAGAATCTTATCTATTTTTGCTAACTTTCTATTGAAATTAATTTTGTGGTGAGTTAATTTACATTTTTTTAGATGTGGATATGTAAATATGTCTATTTCACCATCCACCCATTTTATTAAGGTAGCATAAACACTATTTTTTTAACGACCCAATATGTAACATGGTACACTTGTCATAATTAGATTTTAATCCAGAGAGGCTAGACACGTGATCAAGATGTTCAATGAGGCTGTGCAGGGATCCAGATCGCAGACTTAAGAAAAAACTAGACTCATCAGCATACATTTACACTTTTGTTTATATCCCCTGGATTTCTAACCCCTTAATGTTCTTGTTTGATCTAATTTTAACAGCTAGCATTTCAATGGCCATGATACATAGATATGGAGTCAACGGACAGCTTTGTTTTACTCCTCTTAAAAGCACAAAACTTTCTGAGAAGTAACCATTACTTACTATTTTACATCTGGGGTTGCATCTGGGTAACACAACTTTAACCCATTGTATAAGAGATTCACCAAAATTAAAAGAATCCAGGCATTTATATATATATATATATATATATTCTAGTCGTACTTTATTAAAACACCTTATCAAAATCTGCTATGAAAATCAGGCCTGGTATCTCCAATGTTTCATAATGTTCAATTGTTTCAAGTAACTGTCATATATTATCTCAAATATATCGTCCATGTCAAAAACCTGTCTGAGCAGGATGAACAATATCTGGTAAAACCCTTTTTATTCTATGTGCTATGCAGTTCGCCAGACTTTTCACATCGTTGAAGTGTTAGAGGCCTCCAGTTTTTTAAATGGACTGGAACTTTGTTTTAGTAGTAATGAAATCAGACCTTCTTGTTGAGTACCTGAAAGTCTACCATTTGTATAAGAGTAATTAAAACATGCTAATAATAGATCTTTGTGTACATCAAAAAAGGTCTGATATGCCTCTACTGGTATTCCGTCAAGCCCCTGTTGTTTTTCCTATTGCCTCAAAAAGTTCATCTTCTATAAGTTGGCCTTCACACACAGGTATTTCTGTAAATTTGATCATTTTACATAATTATTATTATTAGGACAGAAATCCTTACAGTTAACATCATTCAGTGGAGGAGACTGAAAATAAAACATGCTTAAAATAGTTTGCGTCCTCTTTCAAAATATAATTGGTTGAATCATGGATAACTCCATCATTTGTAACGAGTTTCTGTCAAATCTTTTTGGTAGAATTTCTATTGCATCTCCAATTATTTTTGTTTTCCCTCTAACCTATTACCATCTACCTGCTGTTACTTCCTCTATTTCCTTTATAAGTCTAATCTCTTTTGACCTAAACTGCTTTTGTTTTAACGATGAGTATTGTATTGAATGGCCTCTACATTTAAAAGTGTCCCATACAATAAGGGGATCTTCTGTACCTGTGTTGTACAAGAAAAGTCCATTATGAGTTATTTTGTAGAGAACAAAATTGTCATCCAATAGGCTTGTTGGAAATGTGGTCCCTTTCTCCCCTTAGAACGTAGCCTACTGTCCTGATACGGTTGTGCACATGTAGCCTATAGCCTGTTTTAGAGAAGTCTCATCTTCAAATACCTGCCCCCATTGTAAGATCTTTCGTGGTCTGCTTATGTGCCCCTGTTAATTTAGCCTACTGTTCGGACTTTGTGCACATATAGCCTATTGCCAGTTTTAGATAAATGTAATCATTGAATATTGTAACAGTTTGCATTGCCTGGCCCTATTGTAACTTTCATTGCCTGCTTACCTGCCCCTATTGTAACTTTCATTGCCTGCTTACCTGCGCCTATTGTAACCTTCATTGCCTGCTTACCTGCGCCGATTGTAACCTTCATTGCCTGCTTACCTGCGCCGATTGTAACCTTCGTTGCCTGCTTACCTGCCCCTATTGTAACTTTCATTACCTGCTTACCTGCGCCGATTGTAACCTTCATTGCCTGCTTACCTGCCCCTATTGTAACTTTCATTGCCTGCTTACCTGCCCCTATTGTAACTTTCATTGCCTTCCTACCTACCCCTATTTGGAGCATTCTTCATCCTCTTCTGAGGAGGAGTAGCGAGAAGGATCGGAGGACCAATGCGCAGCGTGGTAAGTGTCCATAATGTTTATTTAAAGACATAAACTGAACACTACGAAACAATAAATGTGAAACGACCGAAACAGTACCGTGTGGCAACACACACCCACAACTCAAAAGTGAAACCCAGGCTACCTAAGTATGATTCTCAATCAGAGACAACTAACTACACCTGGCTCTGATTGAGAACCATACAAGGCTGAACTCAAAACCCCAACATAGAAAAACACACATAGACTGCCCACCCCAACTCTCGCCCTGACCATACTAAATAAAGACCAAACAAAGGTCAGAACGTGACACTATTGTAACTTTCATTGACTGCTTACCTACCCCTATTGTAACTTTCATTGCCTGCTTACCTACCCCTATTGTAACTTTCATTGCCTGCTTACCTGCCCCTATTGTAACTGTCATTGCCTGCTTACCTACCCCTATTGTAACTTTCATTGCCTGCTTATGCTTATCTGCCCCCTTGGTGTACAGGGAGAATACTGTAAGAATGGCCCATGTACTGAATTATGTCACAGTCTATTTCATAAGTGTTGAACAAATAGGCAGCATTTAGGCTACATCGGTCTCAGAGAGCTCATGTCTTAATCTACATTTCCGATTTGCCTCTTAACCGCTTATCGTCATAGTTTGTACATTTGCATTGTTATAATGCTTATGTAGGTACATCTCATTAGTATCTTATTAATAATTATAGACAATGTTAGAACAAATCTTCACTGTGTGTTAGAATTAGCTCTGGTGCTTTTCTCCATGAAGAGGGTGGTAA
Organism: Oncorhynchus masou masou; assembly: GCF_036934945.1. Classification (NCBI taxonomy): domain Eukaryota; kingdom Metazoa; phylum Chordata; class Actinopteri; order Salmoniformes; family Salmonidae; genus Oncorhynchus; species Oncorhynchus masou. The sequence continues at coordinate 20,207,743 of NC_088235.1, read as the reverse complement.
ATTAAAGTTACAGACCCAACAACATTATATTATAGTATCCCCTCCTCGTAACCATGTTTGCCAGTGACAGTCTCTTCCAATATTTTTGTTCATCAAAAGGTTCAGTAATAGACCCATGCAATTACAGTTCATATTGCGAGGGTTGTTTTGTTTGCGCAATGTGAATACAGTGCGTCTGTATATTGTCTAAAAAAGTTGATCCTCGTGTTTGTATAGTCTTTCCTTTTTAGACCACATAGGCCTAATAAAACACTTCTAATGGTAGGCTAACCGCTGAGTTTGGATCTCGCTCTCTCTTTCTCTCTCTGTGGTGACTTAAAGAAGAGTAAAGTTAAGGCCTCAACATCTTGCTGAATTTATCTGAACTAATATCTATCTGAATTTTAGTCAGTGTCCATTTCGAAATTGCTGAACGAATAGGCCTACCTCATCGCAGCTCGTTTGCTTGCACATGCTTATACTTATAAATATAAGAACAAACATTGTGAATTTACTGAACATAAATGCAATAATGTTTGCGTGTGGTTGAAAAGTCAAAACTCATGTCGATATTCATTATTTAAGGAGAATGTGGTTCTTATCAGGTTATATGAAACCACAAGGACTCAGAAACCAGTAGAAACCAAGTCTGCCATAAACTCCACTCTCGGACAGCTTTATGTAGACCCTAAAAGTATGTGGGCATTGTTTGTCACCGTTATAGTGCATTTAATGTATTGTTTAGAGTTGTGAGGTGTCTTCGCTGGCATGCATCTAAAAAAACGTTGTTTTCCCCACCAAGATTGACATGCTAAAATAGCATCGGCACAAACCATCAACCTGGGGCGGCCCAAAATGAATACGTTCTTAGAATATCAGGCACGTTTTTACATTACGTTGTTTAGGGGGCAGGTGAATGAACTGATTTGATTAGAATTGTTTTATTCTGTATATCTGTATTACTCTTTCACTTTGTCATTTAAGTCATTATTGTAATCCATCCTCAGTTTTCTCCCATCACAGGCCTTGAACTCTGCAACTGTTTTAAAACTCACCAATGGCCTCATGGTAACATCCCTGATCAGTTTCATTCCTGTCCTGCAACTCAGTTCAGATGGATATTTGATGTGTCTGGATGGTTTAATACATCATCCATAGTATCATTTTAAACTTGACCATGCTTAAAGAGATATTCAATGTCTGCTTAGTTATTGTCACCCATCTATCAATCACTGCCCTTCTTTATGAGGCTTTCCAAAAGCTTCCTGGTCTTTGTAGTTGAATCTGTTTGAAATTCAATACTTGACTGAGGGACCTTACATGTTTTACCTATGGGGGACAGAGGAAGGGTTAGTCATGAAAAAATCAATGTCAACCCCTATTATTCACACAGAGTAAGTCCATGTAACTTATTATGTGATTTGTCCTGAACTAGGCTTTCCTAAACAAAGGGGCAGAATAATTACGCCATGTATATTACCCACTATATTTGAGTTATTTCATTTCTACTTATGTTTAAAAAATATATATATAAAAAACTCACTTTAACATTACAGAGTATTTTGTGCAGATAGTTGACAAAAAATAACAATGAAACTAATTTTAATCCCACTTTGTAGAAGAAATCCAAGGGTATGAATACTTTTGCAAGGCACTGTATTCTATCAGGTACAGGGGGTCCATTAAAGTGTGTGGTTGAGGAGCCGGACCAGTAGATGTTGCTGTTGCTCAGTAATGCTCCATTAGTGAGTGGTTGTTTGACACCCTGGTCTTTTCCAGGTTGGCCTCCTCAGCCAGTTTGACTTGCTGGTAGGCACCCTCTGCTGGGCCTCCCTCCGAGCAAAGCACACTCATCAGCTCATCATGCTTTATGTGGGACACACACACACTTTTCAATGTGGGCAAATGTTTTCTAACAATGTCACTTGTAGACATGCCATGCCCTGTCAAAGCCAGATGTATCATTTGTGATTGAGATGGAGACTAAATTCTTGACAACCTTGCTAAGGGGGAGATGAGAATTGATTGCATTATGTCAGATGCAAACTGGATTGATTGAGATGACATCTCAATTTGAACATCCCTCCCTTGACATAGCTCAGAGACTCTTACCAGTCAACATGGGAATCAATAAAGTGTGATCAATGGCAAAACCTTAGGCGTCAATGGGCAGGAAAAATGTCCCTTGCTTGGTAGTTTGCTGTTATGAGATGGAAGAAACATTGAAGGAACCCAACTACTCTGATCAATAAAGAACAAAAGATCAGGAAACAAATGTATGATCACACTGACTTGGTGACTCTCTGGATGGCCTGGACTTTGGAGCGTGTCCCTGCACTACCTCGTTCTGGGCACACTTCAGACAGAGGCAGCCTATGCACTTGCCATCACCCCCTAAAGTCACAGATGACCTTTCACCTCCTCACACTCATTCTGACTGCTGGCCAGGTCTTTCCTAAATGGAATGATCAAAACAACATAAACAGGATGTACGAAAAGAGGATGATGAAAAATGAAATCCTGATTAATCAGATATGCAAAGATCTCTGTGCATTAATGCTGATCTCTAAAGTCATACAGTTCACTTGCTTCAGTGACCTTATTTGAGCCTCCAGTGTCCCTGTCTGGGCTAGATAGAGGGATTTGAGCTGCTCCTGAGGCCAAGTTGAAAATGTGAAGTTAGATGTTGGGTGACAATGTGGAAGGAGAGAGCTGACAGTATGGAGAGAGGTGGCAGTATGGAAGGAGATAGGTGACAGTATGGAAGGAGAGAGGTGGCAGCATGGAAGAAGAGAGGTGACAGTATGGAAGGAGAGAGTTGACAGTATGGAAGGAGAGAGGTGACAATATGGAAGGAGAGAGGTGACAGTATGGAAGGAGATTGGTGACAGTATGGAAGGAGATAGGTGACCGTATGGAAGGAGAGAGTTGACAGTATGGAAGGAGAGAGGTGACAGTATGGAAGGAGAGAGTTGACAGTATGGAAGGAGAGAGGTGACAATATGGAAGGAGAGAGGTGACAGTATGGAAGGAGATAGGTGACAGTATGGAAGGAGAGAGGTGACAATTTGGAAGGAGAAAGGTGGCAGTATGGAAGGAGAGAGGTGGCAGTATGGAAGGAGAGAGGTGGCAGTATGGAAGGAGATAGGTGACAGTATGGAAGGAGAGAGGTGGCAGCATGGAAGGAGAGAGGTGACAGTATGGAAGAAGAGAGGTGGCAGCATGGAAGGAGAGAGGTGACAGTATGGAAGGAGAGAGGTGGCAGTATGGAAGGAGAGAGGTGACAGTATGGAAGGAGAGAGGTGGCAGTATGGAAGGAGATAGGTGACAGTATGGAAGGAGAGAGGTGGCAGTATGGAAGGAGATAGGTGACAGTATGGAAGGAGGGAGTTGACAGTATGGAAGGAGAGAGGTGACAGTATGGAAGGAGAGAGTTGACAGTATGGAAGGAGAGAGGTGACAATATGGAAGGAGAGAGCTGACAGTATGGAAGGAGAGAGGTGACAATATGGAAGGAGAGAGGTGACAGTATGGAAGGAGAGAGGTGACAGTATGGAAGGAGATAGGTGACAGTATGGAAGGAGAGAGGTGACAGTATGGAAGGAGAGAGGTGACAATTTGGAAGGAGAGAGGTGGCAGTATGGAAGGAGAGGTGACAATTTGGAAGGAGAAAGGTGGCAGTATGGAAGGAGAGGTGACAGTATGGAAGGAGAGAGGTGGCAGTATGGAAGGAGAGGTGACAATTTGGAAGGAGAAAGGTGGCAGTATGGAAGGAGAGGTGACAATTTGGAAGGAGAAAGGTGGCAGTATGGAAGGAGAGGTGACAGTATGGAAGGAGAGAGGTGGCAGTATGGAAGGAGAGGTGACAATTTGGAAGGAGAGAGGTGGCAGTATGGAAGGAGAAATTACAATTTGGAAGGAGAGAGGTGGCAGTATGGAAGGAGAGGTGACAGTATAGGTGGAAGGTGACAGTATGGAAGTGTAACGGATGTGAAACGCTAGCTTAGTTAGTGGTGGTGCGTGCTAAATAGCGTTTCAATCGGTGACGTCACTTGCTCTGAGACCTTGAAGTAGTGGTTCACCTTGCTCTGCAAGGGCCGCGGCTTTTGTGGAGTGATGGGTAGCGATGCTTCGTGGGTGACTGTTGTTGTGTGCAGAGGGTCCCTGGTTCGCGCCCGGGTAGGGGCGAGACGACGGACTAAAGTTATACTGTGACATTGATGCTGTTGACCCGGATCACTGGTTGCTGCGGAAAAGGAGGTCAAAAGGGCGGTGAGTGTAACGGATGTGAAACGCTAGCTTAGTTAGCGGTGGTGCGTGCTAAATAGCGTTTCAATCGGTGACGTCACTTGCTCTGAGACCTTGAAGTAGTAGTTTCCCTTGCTCTGCAAGGGCCGCAGCTTTTGTGGAGTGATGGGTAACGATGCTTCGTGGGTGACTGTTGTCGTGTGCAGAGGGTCCCTGGTTCGCGCCCGGGTAGGGGCGAGGGGATGGTCTAAAGTTATACTGTTACGGAAGGAGAGAGGTGACTAGTGATACAGGCCCACCAGTTCTTTCTTCCACTTCTGTTCCTCTGCTTGCTGAAAGACACTGTTGGTATGGGTGTTGGTGTTTGAGTATTGTCTGCTCTAGGCTGTTTACCTGGGAGGGAATACAATCATTCATTGCCATGACAATTTGAACAACAAATAATTGGGGTGTAGCTGTATTGAATAGACATTTCAAAAAGAAGCCAACTCCTGTTCCTCTTTGGCAGCTTTAGTCACCTCCATTCTTCCTCTCTCAGCTTCGCGCTACACATCTAATCCAATTGGTTTCAGTACTGTTGAAATGTGGACTCAATTCCTATTCAAGGTCCTATATGTCATAATCCCCTCTTCCTTCCAGCTAAACTGGATTCAGCTTTTAGGCTATGGCAGAGGAATGGCCTTACTACGTTTTGTTTTACCTCTTATCTTTGCCAATTTTGATGACTTTGCCAACAAATGTTATCTAACCATTTAAGTTTATTTAGGTATTCCCAAATTCGCCAGTTTATTCGCACTCAAAACCCCACCTTTCCAATTCTACCACCCGGATGGCATTTGGAAGCCCTTTTGAGAACACTCTTTCAACTAAAGGGACTCATATTTTTTAGACAATCATGTCTCTTGATAACCCATCACTTAGTAAAATCTGATCAGCCCAGAGCAGAAACAGCTATTATAGAGTTGCAGGCCAGAGCTCCAAGAACACAGTAGCATCCATCATTCTTAAATGGAAGAAGTTTGGAACCACCTAGAGCTAGCAGCCAGGCCAAACTGAGCAATCGGGGGAGAAGGGCCTTGGTCAGGGAGGTGACCAAGAACCCAATGGTTACTCTGACAGAACTCCAGCTTTTCTCTGTTGAAGATTTCCTCTGGCGAAGGTTCACCTTCCAACAGGACCACGACCCTAAGTACACAGCCAAGACAACGCAGGAGTGGCTTTGGGACAAGTCTCTGAATGTCATTGAGTGGCTCAGCCAGAGCTCGGACATGAACCTGATCAAATATCTCTGGAGAGATCTGAAAATAGCTGTGCAGCGACGCTCCCTATTCAACCTGACAGAGCTTGAAAGGATATGCAGAGAAGAATGGGAGAAACTCCCCAAATACAGGTGTTCCAAGCTTGTAGCGTCATACCAAAGAAGACTTGAGGCTGTAAACGCTGCCAAAGGTGCTTCAACAAAGTACTGAGTAAAGGGTCTGAATACTTATGTAATATTTCTGTTTTTTATTATTATAATTTTTTTTTTTGCAAAAATGTCTAAAAACCTCTTTTTGCTTTGTCATTATGGGGTATTGTGTGTATATCCGTGAGGGGAAAAAACAATTAAATCAATGTTATAATAAGGCTGTAACATAACAAAATGAATACACTGTACACAGTCACAAACAGATACAGTCACAAACAACAGATACAGTCACAAACAACAAGAAATACACAGACCTACAAACAACTGTGCTTTCTTAGGACAATAGACAACGGTAGAAACTTCATGGATTATAAACATCCAACAAGATGAAAATCTACCACTGTAATTCATTACATGACATGAATATCCATTGGTGAACAAATTGCGTAGGAAGAACTTTCATGAGACTCAGTGGTAACGAGACTCTGAGGTCATCAGACAGACCTTACTGAACTTGACCTCAGCCTCCAGGTGCTTGATGTACTGACTGGTTGTGCAGAATGTGGACCAGGTCTTGAACGGCAGGCATGCTAGAGCTCACATTATCTTGACAACTCTGGTCAAATGGATTAAGATTGTCTGTGTCAGTCATGAACAAATTCACAATGGGACAATAACAGTGCTGCACCCACCGAAAGTGGGGGAAAACCTAGTTAGTCTGCCACACCACCAGTGTCTAAACTCAATAATGCAATCATGATGTGATAACATTTCCAATAGGGTTTTTGATGATCAATAAATATATAGCCCGAGGCTGATAAAGGGAAATGACATCGGCTCAATAACAAACAAATTACATTGTATCTATATTTTAAAGAGACAGGCTAGAGAGTACATTTGGGGATGTTTTCTTATTTAGCCAGCTCTTGCAACACCTTAAGTCACTCGGCGTATGGCTAATGTCAACCACAAATACAACAAAAAGACCAGCTAGCTAAACGTTAGTTATAGCCCAAAACGTTATGGCTAAACTCAACCCTCATCTTTAGCTAGCGAGCCTAACGTTACCTCTTCAGTTTAATTTGATACGCTCCCAACTCTTCTTCCTCCTAGGCTCAACAGAATCGAACTGTGGCTCCATGGATAACGTGTGAACGTATCTATATGTGTGTCCTTGATGTATTTAGCTAGCTAAATTACACATACAAAATACGTCAGACCAAAAACGTTGCTACCATGTAGATATCAGCCGAGCTGATGCATGTCCAGCTTAAATTCAGCTGTCAACCGTTGAATCAAGCAGCTTTCCAAATACTTCCCCGAACCAAGCAAGGGGCCTTGGAACTTGTAGTTTTAGGTGATGCTCAACTTTTGTTGAACCGTTTAAAATAAAAACTACAGCCACAATATCGCGTTGGTAGGCCTATCAGATTGGTATGGTCGCGAGATCAGTCTTCACAATCTCATAAAATAGCTTTTATTCGGCCAAAACAATTTACACTAATACATATGTATCGAATTTATTAGCATATTGTAACAACATTTTTGAACATTGTTTTTGATAGTTGCATTTATTGTATTTGCCAATCAATCTGGAAAGCACGCCCACCGGGTCGAGCTGGAACTGCAGACGCTGGCGACTCGTGGAGGATGTAGGAAACTGCTATTTGTAAGGAAAAGCGTTATTGCTGAGCAACTGAGAGAAGACCAACGTATATAGGCTACTAGGTCTGGGAACCGAGATCAGTGTACAGTTCCATTGGATATTGCAAGCCTCCACCATAAAAGACAAGAGAAATAGAGCAGTAAATAAAAGGTAAGTGAGAAATGCAAGATAATGAAACGTTTTCCATAGCTGTATGCTCGTCTTGGAGAGAATGTTGTATTGCTTCCAAGTAAACCAACTGTACAAATGAATAAATAAATGCAGTTCTTGGAATTCACACTCCATATTTTCTGTTTTTAGGCCTACTTTCTGACAATGTAACTGGAACAATGATACAATTGGCTACAAGGTTTTCATTCCAGGGCATATTTGTGAATTATGAAAGAGCAGATGAACGTTTTAAATTATACAACTCAAAATTCACAATGGGGCGATGCAGAATGATTAGCCTATAAAGGCTGATGTTTTATTCGCTAACGTTATATAGAGAGAGTAGTGAGACTGGTTAGGCTGGTTGCAGTGTATTGTCATGCTGCATGCATGGCCACTTCTCCAGCTTTTGTGGGTTTGCTGCATTGTTGCAAATCTCCCCTGCCATGTTATCGGCTACTGTGTATCTGAGAAGATAACGCTGACCTGTAGCTACTGTAGTGTTTGATTATTTGCTACATTTCCTTTAGTTGATACAATTTGATAGTCTAATGCTTGCCTTTAGCTTTAGCCAACCAGGCTATGCTCAGGCTAGGCAGTACTGGACCGGTCGGGAATCGGAATGTCCTGTTGTTCCCAGTTAATCAGTGGAGTTTACGAGCCAGGGCTTTTATCCGATTGGTTCGTCTATTTGTAATGTCAGAGGATTTTTCTGAGTATATCCCTTTCTTTTCGGTCAGTTGTTTCTTTCCCGAGATGAAGCCCTTGTGTGTTCTGTAGTGTAGGGACTTTATTTTGAAGCCAGAGAGCTTGCCTCCGTGACCTGGTTTACTTCATATCGGCTCTCTTTGTGTAATGTATAGGTTTTTTCACCACACAAGACTTCAACTTAAAAAGTGCTTCCAATGCATCTGAATAATTGTATATTTTTGGTTTAGTTTGGAATGCATAGTCCTCTCCATGAGACAATCTCGAACCTCTTTCAAGACGTCACCTAATGTCAAATTCCCATGAATTAGAGGGGTGTTTCGAAAAGTGCTCTCTCTTTTTTTTATCAGTAAAGCTCGAGATTCTGCTTTGTCCATTATGCTCATGAAAAGTGATAAACTGATGTGAATCAGGCAGGCGGTGGTCTGTGAAATAATACTATACAAACATTTTAGAAACACAATAGTCAGACAAATTGATTGGCTTACAATAGCTAGAACCTTAATACACCAATTTATTGAAGCTACACAGAACTTCTGGTACAGCTCCTGCATTAAACAGTCATTTGTCTGTGTGAAACAGACTAGAATTCTTTGAGAGTGGGACAGTGTGAAACTGACTGGTATTCTTTGAGAGCGGGACAGTGACCATCTGCTTTTGAATCGTTGTCTCCTCCTGCAGGAATTCAAGTGTTGGCCCAGTGCCACTGATAATCATAGCCAGCACTCCAACTGTAACCACTGGCTGTAGGCAGCTGTGTCCGACTCATTGGATGACTGGAGAGGCAGCACACTGAAGTAGCCTACGCCTAAGTACTGACCCATTTTACCATACTTTAGTTAGAGTACTTTAAATATAGTTCTGCATCAATTTGAGAGTATACTGTAAATTATTATCAAGGTCCTTATGCCACTCATGAAGCTCTTTTTAGAGTCTAGTCTCAATGACCTCCTGGTAACAACAAGGTATACAGTATAATGTAAATTATAATCAAGGTCATCATGCCACTCATGAAGCTCTTTTTAGAGTCTAGTCTCAATGACCTCCTGGTAACAACAAGGTATACAGTATAATGTAAATTATTATCAAGGTCATCATGCCACTCATGAAGCTCTTTTTGGAGTCGAGTCTCAATGACCTCCTGGTAACAACAAGGTATACAGTATAATGTAAATTATTATCAAGGTCATCATGCCACTCATGAAGCTCTTTTTGGAGTCGAGTCTCAATGACCTCCTGGTAACAACAAGGTATACAGTATAATGTAAATTATAATCAAGGTCATCATGCCACTCATGAAGCTCTTTTTGGAGTCGAGTCTCAATGACCTCCAAGGTTGTTTTCTTCAAGAATATCTTCATTTTTTATGTTTGAGGACTTTGTTGTCCAGCCCTGCCATTGTTTCTTAACAGCCAAGAGGAAGCTTAGGAAATGAGTTCACTTTACTACAGCATTTTGTATGTTGTTCATGAGACCCTCCTACTTCACTCTGCCATAGACACTGCCACGGGGCCAGTTCCCTTTTCAGTGTTGTTATAATAGTGTGTTGTTATAATAGTGTTGTTAAACACACTAAGAATATATTACATTTAACTGAAGCTTCCACCAGGTCTATTTTACTAGAGGTTTATGGGTTAATTGTCAACTGTCTGAAAGAATAATGGGCTCTTGTTTTCAAGGAGAGGGATAATTAAGCAATAAGGCCCAAGGAGGTGTGGTATATGGCCAATATCACGCCTAAGGGCTGTTCTTATGCACAACGCAACTCGGAGTGCCTGGATACAGCCCTTAGTCGTGGTATATTAGCCATATACCACAAACCCAGAGGTGCCTTGCTATTATAGACTGGCTACTAACGGAAATAGAGCAGTAAAAATGCATTCTTTGTCATACCGGTGGTATACAATGTGATATACCACGGCTGTCAGCCAATCAGAATTCAGGGCTCGAACCACCAGTTTATAATTGTAGTTATACCATGGGTAGGCTAGTTGCATCTATTTCATCAGCCGTGTTATAGAACAATAACATCCACTTTTTCCACATGTAGAATAAGTGTCTCAAACTACATGCAATCAACTTCACATCCGTTTTGGGGTGTGACATTGGCCTATTATCTTTGCCAGTATGGATAATTTCTTTCCGTGTGCCAGTCTCTGTTTCTGTGTGAGTGACATGGCTATTTTTATTGTCCTGTGAAAATAGTAAGGCCATCTCTGGACAACATTAGAGGTGGTGTCATAGTTAACTTGGAATGGCTAGTTAAGTGCTAATGTCACTAGTAAGGCCAGAGCCGAGCAAGGTGGAGCTAATGTTTCAGCTTCACAGGCTGTGGTCAGTGTATTTACTGAATCAAACATTTTCTTGACTTGCTCTATAATAACCTGTATGAGCTTAACATACACTTTTCCGCTTATGCATCATGTTTTTCTAAAATAAAACCTACATGTATTTTTGTGTCTGGAGTAATGTAGGCTCCTTTCACTGCTACCGCCCTGTATAGACCAGATCCTAGATGGTGCATTCCTGTGACCAATGAATTCAGTGTCCCATGTCATCTACTGATGTCCCCATCCTTATGTCTGGCACCAGCCAGTAGGGTCACTATTAGTGCAGGTTCCCCATATCCCTAGAGAATGTTATGATTATATCCATCATGACATTGTTGTATGTGTGCTAAATCACCAGTGACCGATATACATTTATTTTTATTTTACCTTTATTTTACTAGGCAAGTCAGTTAAGAACAAATTCTTATTTTCAATGACGGCCTAGGAACAGTGGGTTAACTGCCTGTTCAGGGGCAGAACGACAGATTTGTACCTTGTCAGCTTGGGGATTCGAACTTGCAACCTTTCGGTTACTAGTCCAACGCTCTAACCACTAGGCGACCCTGCCGCCCCAACATACAGTATGCCCAGCATGTATTTCCATATGTAGGTCATATAGATCATTAAATGGGTCATTAAAGATCCCATGGCACTTATCGTAAGAGTAGGGGGGTTAACCCCGGTGTCCTGGCTAAATCTGGCCCTCAAACCATCATGGTCACTTAATCATCCCCAGTTTACAATTGGCTCATTCACCCCCCTCCTCTCCCCTGTAACTATTCCCTAGAGCATTGCTGTACATGAGAATGTGTTCTCAGTCAACTTACCTGGTAAAATAACGGTAAAATAAAAAAAATATTTTAAAAATGAAGGTCAATGAGCATGTGTATTAAATAAGGGTTTATGTACTGATCATAATCAGGCTCAGTTTAGGATGCAGGATTGTTGCACAGTTTGGTTTTTCTCACAAGCTGCTCAGGTGATAGATGAGCTGTCTAGGTGCTGTGTAGGTCCTGTCTTGGTGATGTCTATGTGCTGTCTGGGTGCTGTGTGGGTGCTGTCTGGATGCTGTCTATGTGCTGTCTACAAGGAAATGTTTTGTGAAGATAGGGGCTCTTTGAGTTAATTTGGTCAAATAGGGTTGGTCTGTAGAGCTTGTTTTCCATAGCCATTCTCCCTATAAGGTCTCCTGTCCCCATACTGTAGCACCCAGCAATACGGTTCACTAACAAAGGGAGACTGTTAGCTATTGTTCAACTTTGCAGTCAGCCTATCTTAGCCTATCCCGGGGGCTCTTGAATGAAACACAAATGTATGAGATTGCTTATCTCACCTAGATGTATCTCACCTAGACGTATCTCACCTAGACGCATCTCACCTAGACGTATCTCACCTAGACGCATCTCACCTAGACGCATTTCACCTAGACGTATCTCACCTAGACGTATCTCACCTAGACGTATCTCACCTAGACGTATCCCACCTAGGCGTATCTCACCTAGACGTATCTCACCTAGACACCAATGTAAGTGCTGAGTCCTTTGTGTTAGTTATTTTGTTCTGTCACCAAATAATAATTTTTCATTTATGAATAAAGCCATGTTATTACGGATCCATAGTCTAACTGAGATCATATAAGGATATGCTGATTAAAGGATGGCAATACAAATACTATTCTATGTGAGCAGTTGGCATAGTGGCACATTGTGGTTAGGTAAGCAAGTGACACAATGTGTTTTTCATGTATGAGCACAGGAAAAGTAGTCCATTCTGGTACAAACTTCAAAGTGAATTGTCTCCATACAGACCGTCAGCGTGAAGCAGCAACACGCCCCTGGGAATAAGCCACTGTACCCTCAATGTGTGCCCAGTAGTTTAGTTGGAAGTCTTCCTATTGCATAGTCACATTTCCCCCCAAATTACCAGACACTGACAGTGTCTGAATACCCATTCTTGCGACCTAAATAGTAGGCCATTTGAGTACACCAAAAAAATTGTTTTATAGTATGTGACATTTTGAAAATTGAGTATACTTGAAATGCCTGGATTTCATACTCATTATTAAGGCTTTTACAACAGCTGATCAATTAGATATTGGGATGAGCTCCCAAAATACACCAATTAATGCAAAACAACACAATAGAGCATTCTCATGATACCAAAATAGAACGTTTTAAGTATGTGAATTCTTTCAAATCTAGTATGGTTTAAATGCCAGGACGTTCTTATAATTTCAGCTATTCATCTAGTAGGATTAGATGCATACTTTTCCACAATGCATTGGAAGAGGTGGGCTGCGAGTGATAGGCCCTAGTTCTCTTCAAGTAGACAAACAATAGAACTGGGTTACATAATTGGGAAGATGACGAATAGCGATGGTGTTCAAATGTAGGCTAAGCCGGTTTTGAATCGTATCAAGTATTGTATCATAGGCTACATTTTAGAAAACAGAAAATGTATTTTTTACCAAAAGTGGATTTCTGTTTTCATTGAAAAGTGTTTGTTGTTCTCTTGGCCTTTGCCCAAGCTTTTAAAGAAAATACTAAACCACCTTTTGATTTCTGAACGTGTTGGCACCGGGGACTCGGGATGTGAGTTATTGAGTTATTGGGTTTCCCAAAAGCTTCGAAGCACTAAGACCATCTTTCGTCCTTTTAGTTTCAATGGAATTAAGATGATTATTTTTCCCATTGCTTTTGGGAAAACCAGCCCAGGACTGTTTATATGAACATATGGATTGGTTTAGTTTTGTAGGCGTGGCTACCTATTTAATTATTACATTTATGGATCAAGTCTTGGCTTTCATTCTGATCTTGTTCCCAATGAACAGTGCTTTAGTTTATTATGTTGCCGTCCAACGGTTCTGAATTTGCGACACACACCCGACTGTCTACGTTTGTCTGTGCAATAGGCTTTTGAGTTGAACATTTTAAATGTTTTTGTGTGTGTACTAGGCTATTTGATTTCATTTATATATGTTACAGGACTTTGGTTTCACTGATAAATATGTGGAAATGGACCCAAATGATCTGTCTCCATCTTCAGTCCTTTTTAAATAGGATCGATGTGCTATATGGTCTACTACAGTATAGGTCCGATGTGATAGTCTGCCTATAACCAGCCTGAGTAGGCTTATGACTCCATTGGGTCCAATGTGATAGTCTGCCTATTACCACTTTAGATAAATGTATCGAATTGAAAAAAAACTATTATCAGGCTGGCTAATGCGATGCATGTCTGTTGAATTTGGAAAGATCTACCTGCACTTGACCCCATCCCATCTACTCAGCCAGTCAGGAGCCTCTACTGCATTGCGGCCATGGCATACTGCATACATTTTACTAAACGGTATATGCTAAATAGTATGCAACAATGAGTACATAGTATGCTGTTTAAGTATATAGTAAGCTAGTATTGGTTTTCGGACACGGCCAGTGTCTGCGCTCTCTGTTGGTATTGTAATCACGTCTAATATTAGCAAGGGATGTTGTCTGAGGCCACGGGGCCCTCAAGGAATGGATACACAAGATCAATTGATTGTGTGGTTATATAAGATGTAGCCTGCCAGTGATGAGTAATCACTCCCATACCAAAAACAAACCGATTGATGGGATTGCTGTGCAGCCTCGCTGTGCAGCCTTTAAAGAAAGGATCCGTGTGTTTGATCTTTCCTTTTGTGAAAAGTTAGATATATACCTTTGTGTTTTCTGGTCTGGCCTGGCCTCATCTGGTATGGTCTGGTCTGGCCTGGCCTCATCTGGTATGGTCTGGTCTGGTCTGGCCTCATCTGGTATGGTCTGGTCTGGTCTGGCCTGGCCTCATCTGATATGGTCTGGTCTGGCCTGGCCTCATCTGGTATGGTCTGGTCTGGCCTGGCCTCATCTGGTATGGTCTGGTCTGGTCTGGCCTCATCTGGTATGGTCTGGTCTGGCCTGGCCTCATCTGGTATGGTCTGGTCTGGCCTGGCCTCATTTGGTATGGTCTGGTCTGGTCTGGCCTCATCTGGTATGGTCTGGTCTGGTCTGGCCTGGCCTCATCTGATATGGTCTGGCCTGGCCTCATCTGGTCTGGTCTGGTCTGGCCTGGCCTCACCTGGTATGGTCTGGTCTGGCCTGACTGTAAATAATAGTGCAGTCATCTGGGACCAGAATAAGACAGAGTAAGATCCAGTCCTTTTAGTTGTTTATTGCCCTGGGCTGTTGTCTTGCCTCCCTATTCTTTCTGACTGTCGATGCAGCCATGTATCAAAGTAAAGGGCTCTCATTAGCTTTGGGCCTGCTGAAGCAAATAAGACGATCAGGCAAGCTATTTAATTTACGAGGTTTTACAAGCTATTTCATTTATGAGGTTTTACAATCTAGTTCCTTTTAGTTGACAGGAGGCCACATTTTACATGGCAGCCTTTACTGAAACACCTGCCTCAGCATCTTGGATATATGTGGGAGTGCTTGCACAGATTGCCTATGCATTATTTTGTGTGTGTGCGCGCACATCTGGCAGTGATAGGTGGTCTGAGTCAGTCGCCCTGGCCTATGATGGGATAAGGAGGCTGAGGGACCGTTGCATCATGTGACCATGGCGCTACTTGGAGGATCCATGGTCACAGGAGAGAAACACATTAGAGACACCCGGAAGAGAACGCTCCATTCATATGTCACTTTCTCTCAGAGGGAGCCTGAAATCTGATTGGTTTAGCGAGGAGGGAATGATTTTGAATGGCTGGAATGAGATCACTATACTACTTACACAATTTGTCATGTTGTATTTAGATAAAGTAATGCTATGGCTTAGAAGGGGATTAGCCAAAGAGCTGATAATGCTAGATTCGCTTGTGCTTTCTCCAATTACTTTTGTCCTTTAAGGGATGACTTAATTGTCTTGGCTGGTAGGACCCCCCCCACCCCCCCACACCTCCCATGTCAGAGAGCTGGATTGTTCTGAGCTGACTGTGCATGCTTTTTGTAAAAAATAAATGTATGATTATTTATTACAAAAAACACAAGGAAGGGGTAACATTAAAGTATCAGAACATGAAGGGCAAACACTACAGCATCAAGACACTATCAAACATGTGACTGTTTATGCTTTGTGAGGAGGAGAAGGCATGAGAAACAGGAAGTAAGCTCAATGCTTCCTGAGGATGGCATTCACTCATCTTTCAATCCCCTTGGACAGGAGGTTAGATTGTTACACTGCATTTGTGATTTTCAAAAATCTGTGTTTTAAACATATTCTCACGCAGTAACAGTAGCCCCTAAAAGGCAAAACAAGCAAATTTTCCACAATGTGTATGATTAGCTTTTAACCTCTTACACGGTAGTCAGTTAAGAACACATTCTTATTTTCAATGACGGCCTAGGAACGGTGGGTTAACTGCCTCGTTCAGGGGCAGAATGACAGATTTTCACCTTGTCAGCTCGGGGTATCCAATCTTGCAACCTTACAGTTAACTAGTCCAACGCAATAACGACCTGCCTCTCTCTCGTTGCACTCCACAAGGAGACTGCCTGTACGCGAATGCAGTAAGCCAAGGTAAGTTGCTAGCTAGCATTAAACTTATCTTATAAAACACAATCAATCATAATCACTAGTTAACTTGTTATGGTATAGGGACGCTTGCGTCCCACTTGGCCAAAAGCCAGGGAAAATGCAGCGCGGCAAATTCAAATAAAATTATATAAAAATCAAACTTTCATTAAATCACACATGTAAGATACTAAATTAAAGCTACACTCGTTGTGAATCCAACCAACATGTCAGATTTTAAAAAGGCTTTTCGGCAAAAGCATAAGAAGCTATTATCTGATGATAGCACAACAGTAAACAAAGAGAGTGGCATATTTCAACCCTGCAGGCGCTAAACAAAAAGCAGAAATAAAATATAAAACATGCCTTACCTTTGACTAGCTTCTTTTGTTGGCACTCCAATATGTCCCATAAACATCACAATTGGTCCTTTTGTTCGATTAATTCCGTCCATATATATCCAAAATGTCCATTTATTTGGTGCGTTTGATCCAGAAAAAAACAGCTTCCAAATTGCGCAACGTCATTACAAAATCTCAAAAGTTCCTGTAAACTTTGCCAAAACATTTCAAACTACTTTTGTAATACAACTTTAGGTATTTTTAAACATTAATAATCAACCAAATTGAAGACGGGTCTATCTGTGTTCAATATAGGAAGACAACAAACCAACGTTACTTTTCAAGTCTTTCGCAACTCTCAACAGTGTTACCCATTTCCTAGATGGCCATACTTCTTCATTGCACAAAGGAATAACCTCAACCAAATTCCAAAGACTGGTGACATCCAGTGCAAGCGGTAGGAACTGAAAAAAACTGCCTAAGAAATATTGTTTCCCAATGAGAACTCACTGAACAGACAGAGACCTAAAACAAAAAATTCTGAACTGTTAGTCCTCTGGGTTTTGTCTGCTACATAAGTTCTGTTATACTCACAGACATGATTCAAACAGTTTTAGAGTGTTTTCTATCCACATCTACTAATAATATGCATATCTTATATTCTTGGCATGAGTAGCAGGAAATTGAAATTGGGCACGCTATTTATCCAAAAGTGAAAATGATGACCCCTATA
The DNA here is from genome assembly GCF_036934945.1 of Oncorhynchus masou masou. Lineage (NCBI taxonomy): Eukaryota > Metazoa > Chordata > Actinopteri > Salmoniformes > Salmonidae > Oncorhynchus > Oncorhynchus masou. The sequence goes on along the minus strand of NC_088235.1, from coordinate 20,190,654 downwards.
CCTTAAGTTAACTACACATGGTTGATGATATTACTTGATATTATCTAGCGTGTCCTGCGTTGCATATCATCTGACTGAGCATACAAGCATTTAAGTCATCAAGTATTTAAGTATCTGACTGAGCGGTGGTAGGCAGAAGCAGGCTTGTAAACATTCATTCGAACAGCACTTTTGTGAGTTTTGCCAGCAGCTCTTCGTTGTGCGTCAAGCATTGCTCTGTTTATGACTTCAAGCCTATCAACTCCCGAGATGAGGCTGGTGTAACCGAAGTGAAATGGCTAGCTAGTTAGGGCGCGCTAATAGTGTTTCAAACGTCACTCGCTCTGAGCCTTCTAGTAGTTGTTCCCCTTGCTCTGCATGGGGCCCAAAAATACAGATTTCCGATTGTTATGAAAACTTGAAATCGGTCCTAATTAATCGGCCATTCCGATTAATCGGTCGACCTCTAGTCCTGACTCTCTGTGGTCATTAAAGATACCATGGCACTTATCGTAAGAGTAGGGGTGTTAACCCCGGTGTCCTGGCTAAATTCCCAATCTGGCCAACAAACCATCACGGTCACTTAATAATCACCAGTTTACAACTGGCTCATTCATCCCCCCCTCTCCCTTGTAACTATTCCCCAGGTCGTTGCTGCAAATGAGAATGTGTTCTCAGTCAACTTACCTGGTAAAATAACAGATAAATAAAATTAAAATAAAAAATAGAGGGAAATAGAGTCCTATAATTCCTATAATAACTGCAACCTAAAACTTCTTACCTGGGAATATTGAAGACTCATGTTACAGTTGTTTACGATTGCTTACACACAAAAATTTAACTTTTCCCACAATTAGCAAAACCTTACACTCAAGGAGCAAAACACAAGGCTAGATTTGCACAACTGTAAGCACATTGTCAGCTTCACACTATTTGCAAAACATTACACACAGTGATTTGCACAACAGTAAACACACTTGTATACATCAGACACAGAAGTTTATCATGATGTAACTTCCTTGCAATTCCAAAGAACTGACTGTCAAATTAACACACCTATGAGCCAATCTGTTAAACACAGCCATCAGGTGCACAAACACATTATTGCTAAATTGTAGACACACCAATCAGGTTTAAGCACTATAAAAATGCAGCAGGTAGGTTCACCAGCCTTCAACCAAAATGGAAGGAGTCAGAAGAAGAGTGAGGGTGAGAGGAGGAGAAGGATGTAGATGAACAGGCAGAGGCCAAGCCAGAGGTCGAGGAAGACCTGAAGCAGGAGGAGAATGTGCACAAAGAAGAAGAGGACCAAACTCATCAAATGACATTCGTGCAACACTAGTGGACCCTGTTGTGAACCACGGATTGACGCCGAGGGAGGCTGGACTGAGAGTTCAGCCAAATCTTAGCAGTGGCATCTGTCATAAGGACTTTTCCCATATTCACGCAAGAACAAGAGAGAGATAATAAACATGGTTTTGGCCAATAATGCTATCAGGCTCAGAACTACAAGCCAACATTATCGGTGACCATGCCATTTTCAATAATGTCCATCAGGCTCAGAGAACTACAAGCCAACATTATCGGTGACCTTGCCACTTTCAATAATGTCCATCAGGCTCAGAGAACTACAAGCCAACATTATCGGTGACCTTGCCATTTTCAATAATGCTATCAGGCTCAGAGAACTACAAGCCAACATTATCGGTGACCTTGCCATTTTCAATAATGCTATCAGGCTTAGAGAACTACAAGCCAACATTATCAGTGACCATGCCATTTTCAATAATGTCCATCAGGCTCAGAGAACTACAAGCCAACATTATCAGTGACCATGCCATTTTCAATAATGTCCATCAGGCTCAGAGAACTACAAGCCAACATTATCAGTGACCATGCCATTTTCAATAATGTCCATCAGGCTCAGAGAACTACAAGCCAACATTATCAGTGACCATGCCATTTTCAATAATGTCCATCAGGCTCAGAGAACTACAAGCCAACATTATCAGTGACCATGCCATTTTCAATAATGTCCATCAGGCTCAGAGAACTACAAGCCAACATTATTGGTGACCATGCCATTTTCAATAATGTCCATCAGGCTCAGAGAACTACAAGCCAACATTATCAGTGACCATGCCATTTTCAATAATGTCCATCAGGCTCAGAGAACTACAAGCCAACATTATCGGTGACCATGTCATTTTCAATAATGTCCATCAGGTCTCTCAGTCAACACTGGCACACATCCTGAAAAGACATCAGGTTCAAATGAAACAACTTTATCGAGTGCCTTTTGAGCGGAATTCAGAAAGGGTGAAACGGCTGCAGCAGGAGTATGTGGAGGTTTGTATTGTTCACTTTAGCACTGTGATGTTGCATACTGCACACATGACTTTTTTTACATTGACTGTATACTAGACCTTTCCTGAACTACACAATCTAGTCTTTCACTGTATTTCAGGGAGTTTTGCAGATGGATGCTGAGGAAATCCTGCATGAATTCATATACAGTGGATCAAAAAAGTATTTAGTCAGCCACCCATTGTGCAATTTCTCCCACTTAAAAAGATGAAAGAGGCCTGTAATTTTCATCATAGGTACACTTCAACTATCCTGATAGGATAAGTAATCCTTCTCAAAATGATTTAGATGCACTATTGTAAAGTGGCTGTTCCACTGGATGTCAGAAGGTGAATTCACCAATTTGTAAGTCGCTCTGGATAAGAGCGTCTGCTAAATGACTTAAATGTAATGTAAATGTAAATGACAGACAAAATTAGAAAAAATCCAGAAAATCCTATTGTAGGATTTTTAATGAATTTATTTGCAAATTATGGTGGAAAATAAGCATTTTGGTCAATAACAAAAGTTTATCTCAATACTTTGTTATATACCCTTTGTTGGCAATGACAGAGGTCAAACGTTTTCTGTAAATCTTCACAAGGTTTTCACACACTGTTGCTGGTATTTTGGCCCATTCCTCCATGCAGATCTACTCTAGAACAGTGATGTTTTGTGACAGCGGCCAGCATACAAAAGCATTCCAAACATTTTCCAACCAAGCAGAGGCGTCAAAAAAGTCAGAAATAGCAATAAAATAAATCACTTACCTTTGAAGATCTTCCTCTTTTTGCAATCTCAAGGGTCTCAGCTACATAACAAATGCTCCTTTTGTTCGATAAAGTCTTTCTTTATATCCCAAAAAAGTCAGTATAGTTGGCAAACTTGATTCAATAATACACCGTTTTCCCTCGTTCAAAATGCATACAAATGAATCCCAAAAGTCACCAATAAACTTCGTCCAAACAAGTCAAACAACATTTCTAATCAATCCTCAGGTACCCTAATATGTAAAAAATGCAAAAATTTAAGACAGAGAATAGTATGTTCATTACCGGAGATAAATAACGAAGTGCACGCCCTCACCGACTCGTACCACAACACTATAGCCAAATGGGAGCCACTTAGAAAAACTACAAATTCCAACATATTTTTCATAAAAACAGAGCTGAAACTCTTTCTAATGACTGCTGACATCAACTGGAAGCCCGAGGAACTGCAATCTGGGAGGTATTCCTTTGTTATTCCCATAGACAGCCATTATAATGAGTGGTGAGCTCAAAAAAATAAATTCCCAGATGGATTCTACTCGGGTTTTCACCTGCTATATCTATTCTGTTATATTCACAGACATTAACTTCAGAGTGTTATCTATTCAATAATACCACTTAAATGCATATCCTAGCTTCTGGGCCTGAGTAACAGGCAGTTTACTTTGGGCGCGCCAGTCATCCAAAATACTGAATACTGCCACCGGCCCTCACTAGGGTACCCGTTATAAAAATTCTTAAAAAATAAGTGTTGTAAATCGGTTTAAAGATGAACTTCTTGTTAATCCAACCACGATGCCAGATTTAAAAGGCTTTACAGCGAAAACATACCATGTGATCATCTGAGAACAGCGCCCAGCAGACAAATCATTACAAACAGTTAATAAATGTCCGATAAAGTCCCACTTTATAGCCAAAAACCTCAGTTTTGTTCATACGTTTTCTTCAGCAATCCACAGGCTCAAACGCAGTCACAAAAGGTAGACGAAAAATCCAAATAGTGTCCGTAAAGTTCGTAGAAACATGTCAAACGATGTTTATAATCAATCCTCAGGTTGTTTTTATTCTAAATAATCGATAATATTTCAACCGGACAATAACGTTGTCAATATAAAAGGTAAACACGAAAAGCGCGCACTTGAAAAACCTCTGGGACACTGTAGGGTCCACTCATGCAGAGTGGTCTTAATCTCTCATTTTTCAGAATACGAGCCTGAAACAATTTCTAAAGACTGTTGACATCTAGTGGAAGCCATAAGAAGTGCAATTTGAATCCTACGGCAATGGATACTGTAATGGCATTCAATAGAAAACTACAAACATTTAAAAAATCCCACTTCCTGGATGGATTTTTCTCAGTTTTTTTCCTGCCAAATCAGTTCTGTTATACTCAGACATTATTTTAACTGTTTTGGAAACTTTAGAGTGTTTTCTATTATATGCATATCCTAGCTTCTGGGTCTGAGTAGCAGGCAGTTTCCGTTGGGCACGCTTTTCATCCGGAGGTGAAAATAGTCCCCCCTCTACCCTTGTGAAGTTAAAGGTTCAATGCAGCTGTTTAAAAAAAATCTTATTATCAAATTATTTGTAACAATTAAGTACCTTACTATCTAGGTTGCCATACAATTGGTGACAGATTTTCAATGTGAATATTCAAAAATCTTCATAAAAACAAAATGCACATTTTCCCACCAGAGATGTGTTTCCATCAAATTGATTTGTTGTGGATAAAAGGCTGTGCGTGAGGACGCAGTGCACATGAAAACAACTTTTGCGTTGAAATTCCCTTGAACTGAATACAAAATCCAAGTAAAATGGGTTTAAATCACATTTTCAACTCATAAAATGTTGCGTTATATAAATGAGTCATTGCAGATGGCGCCGATGGATATGGCCGCCTTGTTTCAGGCTTCTAAGCAACTTTACAGTATTATATTTGTAATGTTATTTCTCACATTATTGGCCCAGAACGTCCTTTGCATTATTACATACAGCTGGAAAGAAGTTTTAGATATCAGAGAGGCAGTAACTCACCAGTATTTTGACCAAGAATACGACTTTCCTGAATTGGATCCTTTTTTCGTACCTTCCAAGGCGATTTAACTTATCACAGAGGCAGCTCCAAGATTCCGCCGGCGGAGAAGAGGTATTTGGAGATGACTTTTAGTCCGACTCAGGAGGCGTGCACACCATCCACCACTTCCGGGTTTATTACTCGCTAATGTTCAGTCCCTGAGCAATAAAGTTGACGAGCTCAGGGCGAGGATCTCCTTCCAGATAGATATCAGGGACTGTAACATACTCTGTTTCACGGAATCATGGCTCCCTCTGGATTTACTGTCCTCGTCCATACAACCAGCTGGTTTTTCAATACATTGTGTAGATAGGAATAAATAATTATCCGGTAGGATGAAAGGCGGAGGTGTATGTTTCATGATTATAAAATAAAAGAGAGCCGCACACTCTAGTAGCTCAGATGCAAAAACAGCCAAGCTGTCTTCATCAGGGTATAATCACAAACACTGCGGGATGACTCATTTATATAGTGTCAAAAGACATGGCCAAGAGTGGCCTAATATCATTGGTTAATTATCAAATATTAAAATGTCATACAAAGAACAGCATACAAACAACAAATGGATAGCATACGATCATAAATTCATTTGACTACACAAGCTTACAAACAATTACAATGGCAAAGTCACAATAATCACAAGAATGGCTTCAGATCAAAGTCTAGGTTGAGACTTTGATCCAGGCAGCCTCTCATTTTAACAATAAATTATCAGGGAAATCGATCCCAATCAAAGGTGTTATTACGTTGCTAGCTAGCAACTTACCCTGGCTTCTACTGCATTCGGGTAACAGGCAGGCTCCTCGTGGAGTGCAATGAGAAGCAGGTGGTTAGAGCGTTGGACTCGTTAACTGTAAGGTTGCAAGATTACATCCCCCGAGCTGACAAGGTGAAAATCTGTCAGAAAATTCTGCCCCTGAACAAGGCAGTTAACCCACCGTTCCTAGGCAGTCATTGAAAATAAGAATGTGTTCTTAACCGACTTGCATAGTTAAATAAAGGTATACATTTTTTTTTAAATCGGCAAAATCAGCGCCCAAAAATAGATTTCCGATTGTTAAGAAAACAAAAAAATCGGCCCTAATTAATCGGCCATTCCGTTTAATTGGTCAACCTCTAGTTTGGAACTCTTATTGGTCTATTAACTCATTTACCATATGGTGATGTCGCCATGGAAGGCCAAAAATCCCTCACACAAAAACAGGCTGAAATTTCAGGTGGTGTTTTCAAACAGCTCTTACACTAAAAGGGCATTATTATAATGTTCACAAGTTCACAGTGTTATTCCAAACTCATAGTGTAGAAATATAGATAAAACAACGGAAAATCACATGTTTGACTTGATATGGAATTTTGTTATCAATGTTCAGAAATTTCAATTATTCTAAATGGTCAGCAACCCAGAATTTGTAAAGTTCTGGTTTAAATGAAACAGACAGAATTCCCAGCTTACAAAAGTCAAATCAAATGTTTATTCACGAGAGCTCTGCAGTTCATATACAAAGACATTCCTTTTATACCATGCTTCTTATTTACGCACACACATGCACACTAACATTTGGAGAGCTGTCTTCTCCAGAATTCTCACCACTCTATATTACTACCCAGACGACAGTTCCATTCCCCCAAGATTAGGGGAAACTTAGTGTAGGATGCAGTATACAGTATATACATAAACATGAAGTCGGAAGTTTACATACTCGTAGGCTGGAGTCATTAAAACTCGTTTTTCAACCACTCCACAAATTTCTTGTTAACAAACCATAGTTTTGGCAAGTCGGTTAGGACATCTACTTTGTGCATGACACAAGTAATTTTTCCAACAACTTTTTACAGATTATTTCACTGTATCACAATTCCAGTGGGTTAAAAGTTTACATACATTAAGTTGACTGTGCCTCCAAGCAACTTGAACAATTCAGAAAATGATGTCTTGGCTTTAGAAGCCTATGATGGGCTAATTGACATTATTTGAGTCAATTGGATATGTACCTGTGGATGTATTTCAAGGCCTACCTTCAAACTCAGTGCCTCTTTGCTTGACATCATGGGAAAAATCAAAAGGAATCAGCCAAGATCTCAGACAAATAATTGTAGATCTCCACATGTCTGGTTCATCTTTGGGAGCAATTTCCAAATGTCTGAAGGTACCACATTCATCTGTACAAACAATAGTACGCAAGTATAAACACAATGGGACAGGAAGGAGACGTGTTCTGTCTCCTAGAGATGAATGTACTTTGGTGCGAAAAGTGCAAATCAATCAAGATGCTGGAGGACACAGGTACAAAAGTATCTATATCCACAGTAAAACGAGTCCTTTTTCGATATAACCGGAAAGGCCGTTAAGCAAGGAAGAAGCCACTGCTCCAAAACCGCCATAAAAAAAACAGACTATGGTTTGCACCTGCACATGAGGACAAAGATCGTACTTTTTGGAGAAATCATCTGGTCTGATGAAACAAAAATAGCACTGTTTGGCCATAATGACCATCGTTATGTTTGGAGGAAAAAGGGGGATGCTTGCAAGCCAAAGAACACCATCCCAACCGTGAAGCACGGGGGTGGCAGCATCATGTTGTGGGAGTGCTTTGCTGCAGGAGTGACTGTGGAACTTCACAAAATAGATGGCATCATGAGGTAGGAAAATTATGTGGATATATTGAGTGTAACGGCTGTCGTGGAAAGAAGTTGAGGACGAATGCGCAGCGTGGTACGTGTTCATCTTTTTTATAAAGTAAACTGAACACTGAATAACAAAACAACTAAGAAACAACCAGGAACAGTTTTGTCTGGTGTAGACACACAAAGACTGAAAACAACCACCCACAAAACACAATGGAAAACAGGCTACCTAAATATGGTTCTCAATCAGGGACAACGATTGACAGCTGCCTCTGATTGAGAACCATACCAGGCCAAACACAGAAATAGGAAATAATAGACAAACTAACATAGACAACCCACCCAACTCACGCCCTGACCATACTAAAACAAAAGACAAAACAAAGGAACTAAGGTCAGAACGTGACATTGAGGGTATGTAAACTTCTGTCCCACTGGGAGTGTGATAAAATAAATAAACGCTGAAATAAATCATTCTCTCTACTATTATTCTGACATTTTACATTCTTAAAATAAAGTGGTGATCCTAATTTACCTAATACAGGGAATTTTTACTAGGATTAAATGTCAGGAATTGTGAAAAACTGAGTTTAAATGCATTTGGCTAAGGTGTATCTAAACTTCCGACTTCAACTGTAGGTAAGATCATTTCCTTTTGAATTTCTCATCAAATGTAAAATGTTCCTGTTTTGATACATTTAATATAGTGAGTTAGGTCTGCTCTATATCAAATTAGCATACCCCCTGAGTCCCTTCCCTGTTTCACACCTGGTAGGTTGGTGGATGGGATTTCCAGCTCTCTGTAACCTATAGTGCAACCAGTGGATCTGTCTCCTCTATACCATGTTTCTTGTAGGATGACAATGTCTGTATTTCTGATTTCTTTGGTGAGGTCAAGGTTCCCGCTCTTTAGGCCAAAGGCAGATGACCTCAGGCCTTGGGTATTCCAGGAAGATATAGTGAAGGCTTTGTGTTCCATAAAGTGTCAAATGTTGTTGGTTGTGTGGTTTGGCCTCAGACCAGTAAGTGTTAGCAGAGCCTGCTGAGCATCTGGTACATTGCCAATGCTCACGGCCTGGGTGTATGTGTGAGTTCCATGTTGGGGCCTTTTGTGGGAGTGGGTGGCATGGGGTGGGCAGGAGGGGCATAGGTCTGATCTGAGGGGGCCTAAATGAGGTGTGGGCATGGTTGACGTGGGGGGTGTTGATTGGTTGGGGGTGTGGATGTGGCTGGGGGTGCTGTGGTCTGGATGTAAGTCCTCTGAGCGTGGGTCCTCTATGTGTAGGTCCAGGGGGGGGTCCCGCTGGCCTGGGTGGGGTGTCTATTGATCTGTTGCTCCCGTGTGGAGTGTTGGGGATACGTTTGAGAGCAATGTCCTTTAGGGTCCGGGCAAAGGTGGGCACTGCTGCCTTGTAGAGGTGGACCTGGTCATGGACCCAGTCCAGGGTGGAGTGGTGGGCCAGGTAAACATTTGGTTTTGAGGCACAGTCATGGGAAATACTTGCGTTTACCCGCTGAATGGTAGCAGGGTGGAAGTATTTTTGTGGTAGCAAGGTGGAGATAACCACTTTTGGCGTTTGGGAAAGTAGAAGAAGCTTTTTCAATCAATCTCTCTCGCTCTCTCTCTCTCAGGATGACATATGGTTGGAGTGAGTAGCGTAGCAGAGATGAGTCTCACATCATGGTTCCTGGTGAGCAGCGGGGGCACTCGTCGCCGTCTGCCCCTGGAGATGATCTTCGTCGGCCGAGACGACTGCGAGCTCATGCTGCAGGTGAGCATGGCTCCAATTGATACAACACGTTACAGCATCACATGATACAACAGAACCTTTTACAACATAACATGAACAACACAACCTTTTACAGCATCACATGATACAACACAACCTTTTACAGCATCACATGATACAACACAACCTTTTACAGCATCACATGATACAACACAACCTTTTACAGCATCACATGATACAACACAACCTTTTACAGCATTACATGATACAACAGAACCTTTTACAACATAACATGAACAACACAACCTGTTACAACACCACACATCATACAACACAACATGATATGACACACCATGACAGAACACAACATGATATGACACCATGACACAACATGATACAACTTAACACAACATGATACAACACAACATGATACAAGACAACATGATACAGTACAACATGATACAGCACAACATGACACAAAAAAACATGATACAACACCACACAAAAAAACATGATACAACATAACACAACACATGATACATGACAACATGATGCAACACACCAGGACACAAAACAACATGATACAGCACACCATGATACAACATGATACAATACAACACACCATGTTACAGCACAACATGATACACATTACATTTTTACTAGGATTAAATGTCAGGAATTGTGAAAAACTGAGTTTCATATATTTGGCTGAGGTGTATGTAAACTTCTGACTTCAACTGTACATACACCTCAGCCTCAATACATTTAAACTCAATTTCACAATTCCTGAATATTTAATCTGAGTAAAAATTCCATATTTTAGGTCAGTTAGGATCATCACTTCATTTTAAGAATGTGAAATGTCAGAATAATATTAGTGAGAATAATTCATTTCAGCTTTTATTTCTTTCATCACATTCCCAGTGGGTCAGAAGTCTACATACAATCAATAAGTATTTGGTAGCATTGCCTTTGAATTGTTTAACTTGGGTCAAATGTTTTGGGTAGCCTTCCACAAGCTTCCCACAACTCCTGACAGAGCTGGTGTAACGGAATCAAGTTTGTAGGCCTCCTTGCTCGCACACGCTTTTTCAGTTCTGCCCACAAATGTTCTATGCGATTGAGGTCAGGGCTTTGTGATGGCCACTCCAATACCTTGACTTTGTTGTCCTTAAGCCATTTTGCTACAACTTTGGAAGTATGCTTGGGGTCATTGTCCATTTGGGAGACCCATTTGCGACTAAGCTTTAACTTCCTGACTGATGTTTTGAGATGTTGCTTCAATGTATCCACATAATTTTCCCTACCTCATGATGCCATCAATTTTGTGAAGTGCACCAGTCCCTCCTGCAGCAAAGCACCCCCACAACATGATGCTGCCACCTCCGTGCTTCACAGTTGCAAGCCTCCCCCTTTTTCCTCCAAACATAACAATGGTCATTATGGCCAAACAGTTCTATTTTTCTTTCATCAGACCAGAGGACATTTCTCCAAAAAGTACGATCTTTGTCCCCATGTGCAGAAAAAAATGTAGTCTGTTTTATTTATTGCGGTTTTGGAGCATTGGCTTCTTCCTTGCTGAGCGGTCTTTCAGGTTATGTCGGTATAGGACTCATTTTACTGTGGATATAGATGCTTTTGTACCTGTGTCCTCCAGCATCTTCACAGGGTCCTTTGCTGTTGTTATGGGATTGATTTGCACTTTTCGCACCAAAGTACATTAACTTCTTGGCTCACCCATCCCGTTAACGGGATAATTTTCGTCAACATCCGCTGAATTGCAGAGCGCCAAATTAAAATTTAATTACTCAAAATATAACATTTTCACGAAATCACAAGTGCAATATAGCAAAACACAGTTTAGCTTGTTGTTCAACCACCTGGTGTGTCAGATTTCAGAAAATCTTTACAGCAAAAGCTATCCAAGCGTTTATGTTAGGACATCTCTCTCAGCAGACAAAACATTACTAACAGCTAGCAAGTATTCACGAAAGTCAGAAAAGCAATGAAATGAATCGCTTACCTTTTTTTATTATTTTTTATTATTATATATATTTTTTTTACCCGTTTTCTCCCCAATTTCGTGGTATCCAATTGTTTTAGTAGCTACTATCTTGTCTCATCGCTACAAGTCCCGTACGGTCTCGGGAGAGATGAAGGTTGAAAGTCTTGCGTCCTCCGATACACAACCCAACCAAGCTGCACTGCTTCTTAACACAGCGCCATCCAACCTGGAAGCCAGCCGCACCAATGTGTCGGAGGAAACACCGATCTTTGGATGTTTGCACTCACGAGACTCCCAGTTACACAATAAATGTTTATTTTGTTCCATAAACATAATTTTTATATCCAAAATACCTCCTTGGTTGGCGCGTTATGTTCAGAAATCCACAGGCTCAAGCGGTCACGACGGGGCAGACAAAAATTCCAAATAGTATCCGTAAAGTTTATAGAAACATGTCAAACGTTTTTTATAATCAATCCTCCGGTTGTTTTTACAATAAATAATCGATCATTTTTCAACCGGACCGTAGCCTTTTCAATAGGAGAGAGATAGAAAATGTCTGCTCCAAGCTGTTGCGCATACAAAACTCTGCTGGCACCCAGCCATCCACTGACGTGATGTGATCCTTCTCACTCATTTTTCAGAATAAAAGCCTGAAACTATGTCTAAAGACTGTTCACACCATGTGGAAGCCATAGAGAAAGGAATCTGGTTGATATCCCTTTAAATGGAAGGAAGGCATGCAATGGAACCGAGAGGTTTCAGGGAAAACAGCACTTCCTGGTTGGATTTTCCTCAGGTTTTTGCCTGCAATATCAGTTCTGTTATACTCACAGACAATATTTTGACAGTTTTTGAAACGTTAGAGTGTTTTCTATCCTAATCTGACAATTATACACATATTCTAGATTCTGGGCCTGAGAAATTTCATCCAAACATCAAAATACTGGCCCCTACACTCAGAGGTTAATCTCTAGGAGACAGAACACGTCTCCTTCCTGAGCGGTATGATGTGGCCCCATTGTGTCTATTCTTGCGTACTATTGTTTGTACAGGTGAACGTGGTACCTTCAGGCGTTTGGAAATTGCTCCCAAGGATGAACCAAACTTGTAGAGGTTTACAATTTTTTGGGCTTATTTCCTTTTGATTTTCCCATAATGACAAACAAAGAGGCACTGAGTTTGAAGGTAGGCCTTGAAATATATCCACAGGTACACCTCCAATTGACTCAAATGATGTCAATTAGCCTATCAGAAGCTTCTAAAGCCATGACATACTTTTCTGGAATTTTCCAAGCTGTTTAGAGGCACAGTCAACTTAGTGTATGTAAATTTCTGACCCACTGGAATTGTAATGCAGTGAAATATAAGTGAAATAATCTGTCTGTAAACAATCGTTTGAAAAATGACTTGTGTCATGCACAAAGTAGATGTCCTAACCGACTTCCCAAAACTATAGTTTGTTAACAAGAAATGTGTGGAGTGCTTGAAAAACGAGTTTAATGACTCCAACATAAGTGTATGTAAACTTCCGACTTCAACTGTATATGGGTTTATGTGTGTGCCTGTGTCTGTACGTGTGTGTGTGTGTGTGTGTGTGTGTGTGTGTGTGTGTGTGTGTGTGTGTGTGTGTGTGTGTGTCCGCGCATGCACGTGTGTGATCGAGAAAGTCTCAGACAGAGATGTTTCTAGAAAGTGGGGCAGATACATGTTGAGTTAGGTCCATCCAGACAGGTGGGCTCCTTAGGAAGTAGAGTGGCTGCTGCATTTTAAAGTGTGGAGCAGAGAATGGGTGTGGTGTAGCTGCATATATCATGGAATGTCTTTAGGGCTTGATTCAATCCGTATCGTGGAAGATCCGCGGTATTGCACGAGTGAAATTTAAAGGGAATTCTCCCACGTTCACGGAAACTGTATTGACTGTACATGCTGCATATGTCTCATGTCTCATGCAAAATTATTCAGCCCCCTTAAGTTAATACTTTGTAGCGCCACCTTTTGCTGCAATTACAGCTGTAAGTCGCTTGGGGTATGTCTCTATCAGTTTTGCACATCGAGAGACTGAAATTTTTTCCCATTCCTCCTTGCAAAACAGCTCAGTAAGGTTGGATGGAGAGCATTTGTGAACAGCAGTTTTCAGTTCTTTCCACAGATTCTCGATTGGATTCAGGTCTGGACTTTGACTTGGCCATTCTAACACCTGGATATGTTTATTTTTGAACCATTCCATTGTAGATTTTGCTTTATGTTTTGGATCATTGTCTTGTTGGAAGACAAATCTCCGTCCCAGTCTCAGGTCTTTTGCAGACTCCATCAGGTTTTCTTCCAGAATGGTCCTGTATTTGGCTCCATCCATCTTCCCATCAATTTTAACCATCTTCCCTGTCCCTGCTGAAGAAAAGCAGGCCCAAACCATGATGCTGCCACCACCATGTTTGACAGTGGGTATGGTGTGTTCAGGGTGATGTGCTGTGTTTTTTTTACGCCAAACATAACGTTTTGCATTGTTGCCAAAATGTTCAATTTTGGTTTCATCTGACCAGAGCACCTTCTTCCACATGTTTGGTGTGTCTCCCAGGTGGCTTGTGGCAAACTTTAAACAACACTTTTTATGGATATCTTTAAGAAATGGCTTTCTTCTTGCCACTCTTCCATAAAGGCCAGATTTGTGCAATATACGACTGATTGTTGCCCTATGGATAGAGTCTCCCACCTCAGCTGTAGATCTCTGCAGTTCATCCAGAGTGATCATGGGCCTCTTGGCTGCATCTCTGATCAGCCTTCTCCTTGTATGAGCTGAAAGTTTAGAGGGACGGCCAGATCTTGGTAGATTTGCAGTGGTCTGATACTCCTTCCATTTCAATATTATCGCTTGCACAGTGCTCCTTGGGATGTTTAAAGCTTGGGAAATCTTTTTGTATCCAAATCCGGCTTTAAACTTCTTCACAACAGTATCTCGGATCTGCCTGGTGTGTTCCTTGTTCTTCATGATGCTCTCTGCGCTTTTAACGGACCTCTGAGACTATCACAGTGCATTTATACGGAAACTTGATTACACACAGGTGGATTGTATTTATCATCATTAGTCATTGAGGTCAACATTGGATCATTCAGAGATCCTCACTGAACTTCTGGAGAGAGTTTGCTGCACTGAAAGTAAAGGGGCTGAATAATTTTGCACGCCCAATTTTTCAGTTTTTGATTTGTTAAAAAAGTTTGAAATATCCAATAAATGTCGTTCCACTTCATGATTGTGTCCCACTTGTTGATTCTTCACAAAAAAATACAGTTTTATATCTTTATGTTTGAAGCCTGAAATGTGGCAAAAGTTCGCAAAGTTCAAGGGGGCCGAATACTTTCGCAAGGCACTGTAGGTTTCAAAGCAACAGCAATGGTATAAAACTAATTGTTAAACCTATTGTTTGTATGTCAACCCTTAAAATAGTGTCACAGTACAACTTAAATAGAATATATTAATGTACTTTATGTGCTCCTTGATGTCAACTCTGAATCTAACTAAATGACACTTTCCAAGCCAACTTAAGTAGTTGATTACTCACTGGTCTGGTGTCTGCCAGGCCCTGGCTCTGTATAACGAAGAGTACATTTATTTTCAAGGAACTGAGTTGCCTGTGTGTGGCAATACTGACAGTGCTTCAGTCCTTAACTCTGAGCCACTAGAAACCCTAACTTCACAGACACTCTTGGAGACACAAATCAAGGAGTCCTCCTTCGACCTCCTCAATACTCAGTTTGTCCCTGTCTACAAATGAGCCTATAATTAAGCAGCAGGTCATTAATACATCAGCACATCACCAATAGGAGTTAGAAGGTACCATGCTAAAAGAAAGAAACAGCCGTTTCTAAAGAACAAGCAGTTCAGAGTGCAGCAAGATACTTCTCTCTGGCACTCTGCAGTTTTACTGCTGAAATCAGCAGGGTTGCAAGGAAAGGAACAAGGAGGCTGTTTTTCCAAACAGGGATCCTGTTTTCTAGGGTTTGTCTCTCTGATGACCTGGGGGAAAGAGAGGAGAAGACTGGGTACTTTGTTTAGTGTGAGTCTGCCAACGGAAAATACGCCAAGAGGTCCGGGCCATGTGACTGTTTTACTGGCCTCAGTCTTTTTGGTGTCACATGGGTGTCTCAGGAAGGTACGGGTTTAAGAGCCGTTGCATGGATTCCCAACACAAGGGTATCATACTCAAACCAGGACCACTCCCAACTTGACCGCTTCTAGTTAATAACAGTCAAATCTGGACCACTCCCAACTAGGCCGCTTCTAGTTAATAAAAGTCAAATCTGGACCACTCCCAACTAGGCCGCTTCTAGTTAATAACAGTAAAATCTGGACCACTCCCAACTAGGCCGCTTCTAGTTAATAAAAGTCAAATCTGGACCACTCCCAACTAGGCCGCTTCTAGTTAATAACAGTAAAATCTGGACCACTCCCAACTAGGCCGCTTCTAGTTAATAACAGTCAAACCAGGACCACTCCCAACTAGGCCGCTTCTAGTTAATAACAGTCAAATCTGGACCACTCCCAACTAGGCCACTTCTAGTTAATAAAAGTAAAATCTGGACCACTCCCAACTAGGCCGCTTCTAGTTAATAACAGTCAAATCTGGACCACTCCCAACTAGGACACTTCTAGTTAGCAACAGTCAAATATGGACCACTCCCAACTAGGCCTCATCTAGTTAATAATACTCAAATCTGGACCACTCCCAACTAGGCCTCATCTAGTTAATAACAGTCAAATCTGGACCACTCCCAACTAGGACTCATCTAGTTAATAATAGTCAAATCTGGACCACTCACAACTAGGCCTCATCTAGTTAATAACAGTCAAATCTGGACCACTCCCAACTAGGCCCCATCTAGTTAATAACAGTCAAATCTGGACCACTCCCAACTAGGCCTCATCTAGTTAATAACAGTCAAATCTGGATCACTCACAACTAGGCCTCATCTAGTTAATAACAGTCAAATCTGGATCACTCACAACTAGGCCACAGTCAAATTCCCCTCCTTCTACTTTCCCTACATGTTGTATCTTTCTTGGTTTGTGTGTTTGTGCTTCCATCGCTGTCTGTGAGAGAATTAAACAGGGCCTAACTGCTTTATGAATGGAAATATAATCTGACTTCAAGCAGAATTGTGTAAACAATACGTGTGATTCCTCCTCCAAACACTGACATTGTCACAATGTTGATGTTTAAACTTTCATGCACACACTGTTATCATCATGTCAAGTTCATCATTGATGTCAAGTTACCATTCAACAATATGTAACACCATTACTGACTGTGACTGTTGGGTTTGTGTTTACAGTCGCGGAGTGTTGACAAGCAGCATGCGGTCATCAACTATGAGGTGACCAGCGATGAGCACAAAGTCAAGGACCTGGGCAGCCTGAACGGGGTGAGTAAAAGGGGAGGAGAAGACATGTAAAAGGGTCAGAGGTTGTGCTTCATCTTTAGGCCAATCAAATTTTCTCCAGCTTTGACTTGAGAGGACAGGGCTGAGATAATTACCCCTTTATTTCACACCATTATCTTTTCACTGCAGAGAAAAACCATGTTGAAGTGCTCTTCCTGCCACATGGTGTGTGTGAGTCATGTGTTAGTTGTCCTAGTTCTGCTGATGGCTGTGTAACTTACTCAGTGTTTAGGCTAACCCACTAGCTTGGAACAACTGTGAAGCATTCTCCCAGGCAGGAAGCTGGAGTCATAAGCTCTTCCTCCTGAGTCATGCTTCAGGATTCCTCCCCTGTCGTTCGAGGGCCCACGGCGACAGGAAGTAGCGCTATATCCCATACTGGGCCAATCAGAGCCTGACTGCTGAATGTCCTGCACATCTTACTCATCTTTCTGATGGATCTACATCACATGCTGGGCCAATCAGAGCCTGACTGCTGAATGCCCTGCACATCTTACTCATCTTTCTGATGGATCTACATCACATGCTGGGCCAATCAGAGCCTGACTGCTGAATGCCCTGCACATCTTACTCATCTTTCTGATGGATCTACATCACATGCTGGGCCAATCAGAGCCTGACTGCTGAATGTCCTGCACATCTTACTCATCTTTATGATGGATCTACATCCCATACTGGACCAATCAGAGCTTGACTACTGAATGCCCTGCACATCTTACTCATCTTGACCAAGATGGCATAGCAGTAGGACGTGTGTGTTTGTCTTTGTTTTATCCCATGTCTTATCCCGTGTAAATAGCCATAATTAACCAGTCTTTTTCGCATATATCTTAATCTCACTTTCTGTCAACAAACAAAATATACTTTCCTGCAACCCACCTAACCCAATGTGGTAAGGAGCTGCTATTTTTATTCCTTATAACTAGAACTTCCATCAGGAGCTAGCCAGCCAACTAGGTACTAGTCTTTGTAAGCCACGGCTAGTGGTCTTCACCTTTTTCTCGGTCACCAAGCCAGCCTTAGCTCGGACAACACCTGCCATTCTCTATAGTGTGATAGCAACACAGAGCATATCGGACTGTTTCTCTCTTAACACATCGCCGGATTCTTGCCACTCTGGATCATTACACCGGCTCATCGCAGCTCGCTAGCTGCAAACGAGTGGCTACTGTTAGCTAACGCCTCTGTCCAGAAGCAAGCATCAGCGAGCCTTGAGATAGCCTCGAGCTAGGCCCATATACCAGCTAATTCTAGGGCTACAATACCTCCTTTGCCAATTGGCCTGGACCCTTTATTGTCGACACGGAGCCCCGCCTATCCATCACGACTGGACTGCCGAGGTGATCCTCCAGATGTGGTCTCAACAGGCTATTCTGTTATGTTGCCGAAGAACCATCTACTAGCCCCTGCCCGCTAGCTTTTCTGAACACTGTGTCCACCGCTCGCCTAGCGTAGTAGTGACTACCGAATGGCACCCTGACTAACCTATTGCTGTTCTTTTGACCCCATGATCACTCGGCTACACAGCTGATGCCCCCTGGACTGTTTCAATAACCCAGTACCTCATTTTGTTTATCTGTCGGCCCCAGCCTCCAACTCAGGTCCTGTTTGTACCGAACTAACCCGCTCTGCCCATTCATTGCCATTTACCCGTTGTTGTCTTAGCTCTCCTGATCAACACCTGTGATTGCTTTATACCTCTCTCTTATGTCAATATGCCTTGTCTGCTGCTGTCTTGGCCAGTTCTTATTGTTTTATTTCACTGTAGAGCCCTCAGTCCCACTCAAAATGCCTTAGACAGCTCTTTTGTCCCACCCCCACACATGCAGAGGCCTCACCTGGCTTAACTGGTGCCTCCAGAGACAAAACCTCTCTCATTGTCACTTAACGCCTGGGTTTATTTACACTGTACTCACATCCTACCGTATCATTGTCTGCACATTATGCCCTGAATCTATTCTACCACGCCCAGAATTCTGCTCCTTTTATTCCCTCTCCCCAACGCTCCAGATGACCAGTTCTTATAGCCTTTAGCCGTACCCTGATCCCCCCCAGTTCCACTCCTATTCCCCAATTGGTATCATTTGTAGACTTGGTTTCATGCATGTTAACATCAGAAGCCCCCTCCATAAGTTTTTTTTATTCACTGCTTTAGCACACTCCGCCAAGCCTGATGTCCTAACAGTGTCTGAATCCGGGCTTAGGAAGGCCACAAAAAATTCTGAAATGTCCATCCCCAACTGCAACATTTTCCACCAAGATAGAACTGCCAACGGGGGTGGAGTTACAATCTACTGCAGAGACAGCTTGCAAAGTTATGTCATGCTTTCCAGGTCTGTGCCCAAACAGTTCAAGCTTCAGAAATTTGCATCCTGTAGCACAAACTCCAAAAAGTTCTGGGACACTGTAAAGTCCATGGGGAATAAGAGCACCTCCTCCCAGCTGCCCACTGCACTGAGGCTAGGAAACACTGTCACCACCGATAAATCTACGATAATCGAGAATTTCAAAAATAATTTTTCTACAGCTGGCCATGCTTTACACCTGGCTACCCCTACCCCGGTCAACAGCTCCGCACCCCCCACAGAAACTTGCCCATTCTTCTCCCATTTCTCCTTCATCCAATTCCAGATAGCTGGTGTTCTGAAATAGCTACAAAATCTAGACCCCTACAATCTTACATTTATTTAACTAGGCAAGTCAGTTAAGAACAAATTCTTATTTTCAATGTCAGCCTAGGAACAGTGGGTTAACTGCCTTGTTCAGGAGCAGAAGAACAATTTTTTTACCTTTTCAGCTCAGGGATTTGATCTTGCAACCTTTTGGTTGCTAGTCCAACGCTCTTGCCACTATGCTACCTGCCACCCCAAAAATCAGCTGTGCTAGACAATCTGGACCCTCTCTTTCTAAAAATGATCCACCGCAATTGTTGTAACCCCTATTACTAGCCTGTTCAACCTCTCGTTCGTATCGTCTGAGATCCCTGACGGTTGGAAAAATGTTGCGGCCATCCCCCTCTTCAAACGGGGAGACACTCTAGACCCATACTGTTACAGACCTATATCTATCCTACCCTGCCTTTCTAAAGTCTTCGAAAGCCAAGTTAACAAACAAATCACCGACCATTTCAAATCCCACCATACCTTCTCCGCTGTGCAATCTGATTTCCAAGCTGGTCATAGGTGCACCTCAGCCACGCTCAAGGTCCTAAGCGATATCATAACCGCCATCGATAAAAGACAATAGTGTGCAGCCGTCTTCATTGACCTGGCCAAGGTTTTTGACTCTGTCATTCACCGCATTCTTATCGGCAGACTCAATAGCCTTGTTTTCTGAAATGACTGCCTCGCCTGGTTCACCAGCTACTTCTCAGATAGAGTTCAGTGTGTCAAATCAGAGGGCCTGTTGTCCGGATGTTGCTGCTGGTGATTCTCTGATCCACTTATACGCAGAAGACACCATTCTGTATACTTCTGGCCCTTCTTTGAACACTATGTTAACAAACCTCCAGATTGACTTCAATGCCATACAACACTCCTTCCGTGGCCTCCAACTGCTCTTAATTGCAAGTAAAACTAAATGCATGCTCTTCAAACAATCGCTGCCCGCACCCGCCAGCCCGACTAGCATCACTACTCTGGACGGTTCTGACTTAGAATGTGTGGACAACTACAAATACCTAGTTGTCTAGTTGGACTGTAAACTCTCTTTCCAGACTCTCATTAACCATCTCCAATCCAAAATGAAATCTAGATTTGGCTTCCTATTTCGCAACAAGGCATCCTTCACTCAGGCTGCCAAACTTTTCCTCTTAAAACTGACTATCCTACCCATCCTTGACTTCGGAGATGTCATTTACAAAATAGCCTCCAACACTCTACTCAGCAAATTGGATGTAGTCTATCACAGTGCCATCAGTTTTGTCACCGAAGCCCCATATACTTATCGACTTTGTCCACCTACGACTTACTTGTCGTAGGTGGACAAAATAACCACAACGAATAACAAGAACGAAACAGTTCTGTCAGGTGAATACACACAAAACAGAAATCAACTACCCACAACTCAAGGGTCAAACCAGGCTGCCTAAGTATGGTTCTCAATCAGAGACAATGATTGACAGCTGCCTCTGATTGGGAACCATACCAGGCCAAACACATAGAAATACAAACATAGAACAAACATATAATACCCACCCACATCACTCCCTGACCAAACTAAAAATAGAAACATACAAAGCAATCTACGGTCAGGGCGTGACAATACTACCCATCACTACGACCTGTATGCTCTCGTTGTTTGTCCCTCGCTTCATATTCGTCGTCAACCCCACTGGCTCCAGGTCATTTATATGTCTTTGCTAGGTAAAGCCCCACCTTATCTCAGCTCACTGGTCACCATAGCAGCACCCACCAGTAGCACGCGCTCCAGCAGCTATTTTTCACTGGTCATCCCCAAAGCCAGCTCCTCGTTTGGCCGCCTTTCCTTACAGTTCTGGGCTGCCAATGACTGGAACGAATTGCAAAAATCACTGAAGCTGGAGTGTTATATCTCCCTCACTAACTTTAAGCATCAGCTGTCTGAGCATCACCGATCACAGCCCATCTGTAAATATCCCACCCAACTACCTCATCCCCATGTTGTTATTTTTTATATTTTTTGCTCCTTTGCATCCCAGTATCTCTGTTCGCGCATTCATCTTCTGCACATCTATCGCTCCGGTGTTTAATTTTCTAAATTGTAATTATTTCGCCAATTCTGCCTTTTTATTGACTTCCCTCCCTTATCTTACTACATTTGCACACACTGTATATATATGTTTCTATTGTGTTATTGACTCTATGTTTGTTTACTCCATGTGTAACTCTGTGTTGTTTGTGTCACACTGCTTTGCTTTATCTTGGCCAGGTCACAGTTGTAAATGAGAACTTGTTCTCAACTGGCCTACCTGGTTAAATAAAGTTGAAATAAAAAAATACAAAATAAATCTTAGAATGAATCTACATCACATGCTGGGCCAATCAGGAAGTGACTACTGAATGCCCTGCACATCTTACTCATCTTTAGGATTGATCTACATCACATGCTGGGCCAATCAGAGCCTGACTACTGAATGCCCTGCACATCTTACTCATCTTGAGGATACATTTTGATTCATAAGAGAAGTCAACAGTGTATGTTCAATCTATTTGTCCAGGACTCTGTTTTGATAAATCCTGATAGCAACCACAGCTAGCCTACAGTCATAACTGTATCTTCTAATTAGACACTGCAACCACCTCTCAGCTAACACTTATATTACCCAATGTAAACATTCTTCTCTTTTAGAGTGACTTTAAACTGGACTTGTGACTATACATTTTTTTTAAATTTATTTCTATGCTCTCCATGAAGGACCCAGGTAGATCAAAGTACCTCTTGTCCCTTTCATCAAGTTAGGTCACACTATTAGAGGAAACTTAATCGCTGGCAGTGATGATTGAAAATGCTTGGTCAGTGAGACCAGAGCTGCCAATGTTTTCCTTGCCCCGCTCTGCACCCCATCATCTGACCTTCCATAAACAGACCCCATCAGCTGATTCAATGTCTCTGGCTGCAGTGTGGGACATTTTTCACATCACCTGATTATTTAAGGCGCTGTCTTTCCTTTTATAATGGCACTATGGCTGGTTCTTATGGGGGTTGGAGAGACCTGCAATAAAGACAGAAATCACATTTACTTAAGATTTTTACAGTACCAGTGTAATACAACCCTAATCCAATTTCTCACCATCACCTGTTGCCTGCAGGTTTGTGGTGATTTGTAACTGAGAATGTATTCTGGTTTAAATGTAGCCTGAAATGACATTTGCAGGGAACAGTTTCCCTAAATTCATTATGTAACTTAAGTCTGAGCCACAAGGGTTTTAAGCAATGAGAACTGGGCTGGCACGCCTGGCACTGGAGAGAGGCGGAGGGCAGTGCATTTATAATGTGCTATTTATAACTTACAAACAGGTTTTCCCTCTTTTCTTTCCACACAGACATTTGTGAATGATGTCCGAATTCAGGAGCAGATGTATGTCACTTTAAAGATTGATGACAAGCTGAGGTTTGGATATGATATCCTTTCAATCATTCAGTCCTTAACATTTCAATGACACAACATTACTGCAATTTAAATAGCCTTTACATGAGGCATCAGTTCACTTCATTGCTCTCGTCCACTGATCATTTGTCAAGCTGTATAATCTGCAAATGTCAAACTGTCATCCGCTGTGGCTTCGGCCTGACTGTTGTGTGTATAATGAAGTGGCTGTGAGGATCGATGCAAACAGTGTGAAAGTGTATTCCCTTAACCTGCTCCACATATCAACCTGTTCACGGTGGTGCGAGAGGAGATGACTGTCCCAGATGAGGCTCTTCAGGTAGGACACTACACAGTACATACAACCCTTTACATGTTGTACGAGGATAGAATGTACACTACTTAGAAATGTCCTTGTTTTTGAAAGAAAAGCATTTTTTTATCCATTAAAAAAACATCAAATTGATCAGAAATACAGTGTAGACATTGTTAGTGTTGTAACTGACTATTGAGCTGGAAACAACATATTTTTTATGTAATATCTACATAGGCGTACAGAGGCCCATTATCAGCAACCATCACTCCTGTGTTCCAATAGCACGTTGTGTTAACTAATCCAAGTTTATCATTTAAAAGGCTAATTGATCATTAGAAAATCATTTTGCAATTATGTTAGCACAGCTGAAAACTGTTGTGCAGATTAAAGAAGCAATTCAACTGGCCTTCTTTAGACTAGTTGAGTATCTGCAGCATCAGATTTTGTTGAGCCTTCGATTACAGGCTCAAAATGGCCAGAAGCAAATACATTTCTTCTGAAACTCGTCAGTCTATTCTTGTTCTGAGAAATGAAGGCTTTTCCATGCAAAATGTGGAATAAGTCAAGGGGTATGCATACTTTCTGAAGGCACTGTAGGTTCATAAGATTTTATCTTGCCCCATGCAAATATAACTTTAAGCTGTGTGTGTCAGCATTGGATGAAACATGATATTTTTGGCTCTGATGGTGTTCCACTCTCTTTCTCCATTGCTCCATCCCTTCCTCCCTCCATCAGCATGAGAAGTTCACCAGCCAGCTCCAGCTGACTAAGAAGCACTTCAAAGGTGAGCCCACCAAGTCACCTGCCAAGTCCCCGCTAAGACCCCCAGACCAGCCGAGAACAAGGCAGCCGAGGGGACCACCATGGAGCCATCGGCCAAACCTGCTGATTCACACCAGGGAGATGACAAGATGGCAGGTGAGAGCAGGAAGCACATATAAGAGAATACATGTATGTTGTACGGTATGACCCAGTCATTTCAGGGAAATAATGAATGGGATATTTCAGTTTTGATTTTCAATCATGACACAGTATTTGGAAATATGCAATATCTGCATCCAAGTTGTGACTAGATTCATAATTCCATTTTATAACGATAGCATTTTAGAATCAGTATTCTGAATAAGTAAGCAATGAATGTCCTGATCCTGCCATAGATTGGACAGTGATGCACTTGTATGGACCACCAGTCATCTAAAAGACTAATAAACCTTTCACTGCCTGTCTATTATGGGGGCTTGTCTGTTTATCTATTGACTGTAATAAAAGAGCGAGGGTTTAGGACAGGTGTTTAAATAGCACATTGTCATTAAAAACATCACACTAATCTGAGCCACTGTCCTGTATCACTTGGGTGTCTTATCTGATGAGCCAGCCCAGCACGCTCCTGGTCCCACTATCAGTAGCCACTGGGCAAAGACGCCAATTAAACATCTATTTCACATTGGTTCAACGTAATTTCATTGAAATGTCGCATAAACAACATTGATTCAACAAGTGTCTGCCCAGTGGGAAAGAGCTATATTTATCTACAGGATGCAGCAGAGTGGCTGCAGCTGCAGCTGCTCCTGTCTCTCCCTGTGTAGCTGACAGGGAGAATGTCTCCTACACTTGCATCGTTTACGCACTATCGTCAAGTCACTCAGCTGGAGGGAGAGTTTATGCTGGTGTTGGTGTGGATAGCGGTTTAATCTCTTACAGTAGATGGTACAGCTGTGGGAGTTGAATAGCTACTGTATTACAGATGGCACAAGACTTTACAGGGCTTTTGGATTGTGACATACAGTACATGGTTCATTGTCATTACATTAGGAACACAGAGTGTTCTTTTGCTATACGTTGGGGTGGCAGGTAGCCTAGCGGTTAAGAGTGTTGGGCCAGTAACTGAAATATTGCTCAGTGTCTTCTCCATGATTTTTTAACAATCTGGTACTGCTGGTTACAGCGTGGGTGGGCAGTGCCTTAGAGATTTTTGCATTTTTGAACACTTGTAACTGCCATTTCCTGCAATCGAGAGGAAAATAATTGCTTAAATTATAACAAATAAAGTGGTGCAGCCAGTCTACAAGGTGGCGCAGTGCCCTCTTACATTCTTTGGGGAAAACCCTAGTCGCTGGTTCGAATCCCTGAGCTGACTCGGTGAAAAATCGGACGATGTGCCCTTGAGCAAAACACTTAATCCTAATTTCTCTTGTAAATCGCTCAGGATAAAAGCATCTGCTAAATGACTAACATTTAAGGGTTTGTAGGCCTCCTTGCTTGCACACGCTTTTTCAGTTCTGCCCACACATTTTCTATGGATTGAGGTCGGGGCTTTGTGATGGCCACTCCAATACCTTGACTCTGTTGTCCTTAAGCCATTTTGCCACAACTTTGGAAGTATGCTTGGGGTCATTGTCCATTTGGGAGACCCATTTGCAATCAAACTTTAACTTGACTGATGTTTTGAGATGTTGCTTCAATATATCCACATCATTTTCCTACCTCGTGATGCCATCTATTTTGTGAAGTGCACCATAGTGCACTATTTTGTGAAGTGCAGCAAAGCATCCCCACAACATGATACTGCCACCCCGTGCTTCACGGTTGGGATGGTGTTCTTCGGCTTGCAAGCCTCCCCACTTTTCCTCCAAACATGGTCATTATGGCCAAAAAGTTCTATTTTTGTTTCATCAGAGCAGAGGACATTTCGCCAAAAAGTACGATCTTTGTCCCCATGTGCAGTTTCAAACCGTAGTCTGGCTCGTTTTATGGCGGTTTTGGAGCAGTGGCTTCTTCCTTGCTGAGTGGCCTTTCAGGTTATGTCGATATAGGACTCGTTTTATTGTGGATATAGATAATTTTGTACCCGTTTCCTCCAGCATCTTCACAGGGTCCTTTGCTGTTATTCTGGGATTGAATTGCACTTTTCGCACCAAAGTACGTTCATCTCTAGGAGACCGAACGTGCCACCTTCCTGAGCGGTATGACGGCTGCGTGGTCCCATGTTGTTTATACTTGCATACTATTGTTTGTACAGATGAACATGGTACCTTCAGGCATTTGGAAATTGCTCTTAAGGATGAACCAGACTTGTGGAGGTCTACAATTTATTTTCTGAGGTCTTTATTTTGATTTTCCCATGATGTCAAGTAAAGAGGCACTTTGTTTGAAGGTAGGCCTTGAAATACATCCACAGGTACACCTCCAATTGACTAAAATTATGTCAATTAGCCTACCAGAAGCTTCTAAAGCCATTACATAATGTTCTCTAATTGTCCAAGTTGTTTAAAGGCACAGTCAACTTAGTGTATGAAAACTTCTGACCCACTGGAATTGTGATACAGTGAATTATAAGTTAAATAATCTGTCTGTAAACAATTGTTGGATAAAGGACTTGTGTCATGCGCAAAGTAAATGTCCTAACCGACTTGCCAAAATTATAGTTTGTTAACAAGAAATTTGCGGAAATTTGTGGTTGAAAAACAAGTTTTAATGACTCCAACCTAAGTGTATGTAAACTTCCGACTTCAACTGTAGCTTACATTTATATACGATAATGTGTTTCTTTATTATGCATGAAAATAGTTTGGAACAGATTTCCAAAATTAAAATAACTTGGGAGCTGATTTCCTGGTGTTTTTTCAGTAGTTTATGTGAATAAACAATGAATATTATTTCTAAAAATAATATAGTACCAGTCAATGGTTTGGAGACCTACTCATTCCAGGGTTTTTCTAAATGTTTTCTATTTTCTAAATTGGAGAATAATGTTGAAGAAATCTAAATTATAAAATAAGACATATGGAATCATG
The DNA here is from genome assembly GCF_036934945.1 of Oncorhynchus masou masou. Taxonomy (NCBI): domain Eukaryota; kingdom Metazoa; phylum Chordata; class Actinopteri; order Salmoniformes; family Salmonidae; genus Oncorhynchus; species Oncorhynchus masou. The sequence goes on along the minus strand of NC_088235.1, from coordinate 20,163,508 downwards.
TAGTAACCAAAAAAGTGTTAAACAAATCAAAACATATTCTATATTTGAGATTATTCAGTGTAGCCACCCTTTGGCTTGATGCCAGCATTGCACACTCTTGGTATTCTCTCAACCAGCTTCATGAGTTAGTCACCAGAAATGAGTTTCAATTAACAGGTGTGGCTTGTTTGACGTGTTCACGCTACAAGTTCCCCACGGGCACCCCCCCCCCCACACCCCCTCAACTCAAAAAGTGGCGCACAGAATGCAAAAATATTCTTAGAAATATTTAACCTCCACACATTAACAAGTCCAATAGCTCAAATGAAAGATAAACACCTTGTTCATCTACCCAGCGAGTCAGATTTCTAAAATGTTTTACGGCAAAAACATAGCACATATGTATATCAAACCACCACAAAGACACAGACGATATGTAGCCATTTTGTCAAACAAAAGATGCAATCACAAATGCAGGATTAAAAGAAAAATAATTCACTAACTTAATAGGACATGTTACACAGTACATTTATGTTTTTTTCAATAATATGCAATTTATATCCATAAATCTCCGTTTACATTGAGCCATGTTCAAAAAATGCTACAAAAATGTCCAGAGAAATTATAGATAACTCCGCCAGATAACGCCAGATAACAGCAATACACATCATAAACTTTGACTAAATATACATGTTCTACATATAGTTAGAAAGATACACTGCTTCTTAATGCAATCGCTTTGTCACATTTCTTTTTCACGTTACAGAAATCGCTCAATATTCAATAATCTCAGACGGCGCTCAGACATAAGCAATATTTCTCCGCTATGTTGGAGTCAACAGAAACACAAAATTACAACATAAATATTCCCTTACCTTTGATGGTCTTCGATCAGAATGTAGTGGAAGGAGTCATACTTACTCAAAACAGCATTTGGTTTCAAGTCGTGTGTCTTTGTATTAGCAAACGCGACAAATTCCGGCTAAAAAGCAGCCAAAATTTCCTCTGGTCCTGAGGGGTTGCGCATCAAAACTTCAAAATTACATGTTATATGTCGACTAAACTGGTCAAACTAAGTGCAGAATCAAGCTTTAGGATGTTATTAACGTACAAAACAATTGGCGATTCGACCGGAGAAACGCAATTCCTCTCAGACGATCTGGAACAAAGGAATGACTGTGTACAATTGCGCCAGGACGCGCATCTATTTTCTCACAACACTTCAGTATTTTGCCTGCCAAAGGGTCAAAGCTTGCGGGATTTGCTCAATTACACGCTCTATTGAAAGAAGACATCCCGCCGAAGACCTAGAAACTGTTCCCAGATTCATAGCTGGTTGGGAAGGCTGGGGGCGATGACGTCAAAGTTGGCCCAACTTTCCTGATGAGAGAAAAAGTTTGGGAGATTGGCTGCCCTGTGAGTTCTGCTATACATACAGACATAATTTGAACGGTTTTAGAAGCTTTAGAGTGTTTTCTATTCAATAATTATTATTATATGCATATATTAGTAATTTTGGACAGATTTATTTTCTGTTTACTATGGGCACGCAATTCCTCCAAAGGGGGCAGTACTGTCCCGAGCCTTAACAGGTTATTAAAGTTCATTTGTGGAATTATTTTTCTTCATAATGCGTTTGAGCCAAACAGTTGTGTTGTGACAAGGTAGGGGTGTTATACAGAAGATTGCCCTATTTGGTAAAAGACCAAGTCCATATTATGGCAAGAAGAGCTCAAATAGCCAAAGAGAAATGACATCATTACTTTAAGACTTGAAGGTCAGTCAATCTGGAAAATTTCTAAAACTTTGAAAGTGCAGTTGCAAAAACCATCATGCATGATGAAACTGGGTCTGATTAGGACCACCACAGGAAAGGAAGACCCAGAGTTTCCTCTGATGCACAGTATAAGTTAATTGTAGTTAACTGCACATCAGATTGCAGCCCGAATAAATGCTTCACCGAGTTCAAGTAACAGACACATCTCAACATCAACTGTTCAGAGGATAATGCGTGAACCAGGCCTTTATGGTCAAATTGCTGCAAAGAAACCACTACTAAGGGACACCAATAATAAGAAGAGACTTGCTTGGGCCAAGGAACACGAGTAATGGACATGAGACTGGTGGTTATCTGGAGCTGGAGAGGAAGGCTGATGTTTTACCGATTATGTTTTTTTGTTTATTTGCGTTGTTTGCGACTTATTTTTTTACTTATTTTGTACATAATGTTGCCGCTACTATCTCTTGTGGCCGACAATAACTTCTGGACATCAGGACTGCGATTACTCACCACGGACTGGCAGAATCCTTTTTTTCCTTTAACAAGTCAAACAATCCCGACACAAACGATATACTGCTTCCTCGGGAACAGGCTCAGATCCCCGTGATTTGCGTGAAGAGGAGGCAGAGAAAATGGAGCCAAGGGGCGGGCTGCCTTCTGAGAATTCGTAGCTGATCGAATAAACCTCCACTTACTTCCATTCTGTTTGCAAACGTGAATTCTTTGGAGAATAAAATAGATTACCTATGCAAAAGATTAAACTACCAACGGAACATTCAAAACTGTGATATCTTGTGTTTCACGAAATCGTGGCTGAACAACGACACTATCAACATACAACTGGCTGGTTATACGCTGTACTGGCAGGATAGAACAGCGGCGTCTGGTAAGACAAGGGGCGGCAGACTATCTATTTTTGTAAACAACAGCTGGTGCACGATATCTAAGGAAGTCTCAAGCTATTGCTCACCTGAGGCAGATTATCTCATGATAAACTGTAGACCACACTATCTACCTAGAGAGTTTTCATCTGTATTTTTCATAGCTTTTTACATTCTACCACAGACTGAGGCTGGCACTAAGACAGCATTGAATGAGCTGTATTCTACCATAAGTAAGAGGCGGCGCTCCTAGTAGCCGGGGACTTTAAACTAAAATCTGTTTTACCAAATTTCTACAGCATGTTAAATGTACAACCAGAGGGAAATCAACTATGGACCACCTTTACTCCACACACAGAGACACATACAAAGCCATACATACCATGCCCTCCATTTGGCAAATCTGACCATAATTGTATCGTCCTGATTCCTGCTTAAAGCAAAAATTAAAGCAGGAAGCACCAGTTTCTAGATCAATAAAAAAGTTGTCAGATAAAGCAGATGCTAAGCTACAGGACTGTTTTGCTAGCACAGACTGGAATATGTTCCGGGATTCCTCCGATAGCATTGAGGAGTACACCACATCAGTCACTGACTTCATCAATAAGTTCATCGATAGCATCTTCCCCACAGAGACCGTACGTACATAGCCCAACCAGAAGCCATGGATTACAGGAAACATCCGTACTGAGGTAAAAGCTAGAGCTGCCACTTTCAAGGAGCAGGACTCTAACCCGGAAGCTTAGAAGAAATCTCGCTATGCCCTCAGGCAAACCATCAAACAGGCAAAGCGTAAATACAGGACTAAGATCAAATTGTACTACACTGGTTCTGACACTCGTTGAAACCATTACAGACTACAAAGGGAAGCACAGCCAAGAGCTGCCCAGTGACACGAGCCAACCAGACGGGCTAAACTTCTATGCTCGCTTCGAGGCAAATAACACTTAAACATGCATGAGAGCCCTAGCTGTTCCGGAAGACTGTGTGATCACGCACTCCGCAGCCGATGTGAGTAAGACCTTTCAACAGGTCAACATTCACAAGGCCGCGGGGCCAGACGAATTACGAGGACGTGTACTCCGAGCATGCTCTGACCAACTGGCAAGTGTCTCTAGCCGAAAGCTGGTTCAAATCAACACCATTATCCCAGAAAACCTAGACCCACTCCAATTTGCATACCGCCCAAACAGATTCACAGATGATGCAATCTCTATTGCACTCCACACTGCCCTTTCCTCCCTGGACAAAAGGAACACCTATGTGAGAATTCTATAGATTGACTACAGCTCAGCGTTCAACACCATAGTGCCCTCAAAGCTTATCAATAAGCTAAGGACCCTGGGACGAAACACCTCTCTCTGCAACTGGATCCTGGACTTCCTGACGAGCTGTCTCCAGGTGGTAAGGGTAGGTAACAACAGATCTGCCACGCTGATCCTCAACACAGGAGCCCCTCAGGGGTGCGTGCTCAGTCCCCTCCTGTACTCCCTGTTCACTCATGACTGCACGGTCAGGCACAACTCCAACACCATCATTAAGTTTGCCGATGACACAACAGTGGCAGGTCTGATCAACGACAATGATGAGACAGCCTGTAGGGAGGAGGTCAGAGACCTGGCTGTGTGGTGCCAGGACAACAATCTCTCCCTCAACGTGATCAAGACAAAGGAGATGATTGTGGACTACAGGAAAAAGAGGACTGAGCACAACCTCATTCTCATAGACGGGGCTGCAGTGGAGCATTTTGAGGCTTCAAGTTCCTTGGTGTCCACATCAAAAAACTAACATGGTCCAAGCACACCAAGAAAGTCGTAAAGAGGACATGACATACCTATTCCTCCTCAGGAGACTGAAAAGATTTGGCATGGGTCCTCAGATCCTCAATAGGTTCTACAGCTGCACCACAGTGAGCATCTTGACTGGTTGCATCACTGCCTGGTTTGACAACTGCTCCGCCTCTGACTGCAAGGCACTACAGAGGGTAGTGTGAATGGCCCAAGCTTCCTGCCATCCAGGATCTCTATACCAGGTGGTGTCAGAGGAAGGCCCTGAAAATTGTCAAAGACCACCCAAGTCATAAACTGTTCTCTCTGCTACCCCACGGCAAGCAGTACCTGAGTGCCAAGAGGTCCAAGAGGCTTCTAAACAGCTTCTACCCCAAAGCCATAATCAAATCAAATGTATTTATATAGCCCTTCGTACATCAGCTGATATATCAAAGTGCTGTACAGAAACCCAGCCTAAAACCCCAAACAGCAAGCAATGGAGGTGTTGAAGCACGTTGGCTTGGAAAAACTCCCTAGAAAGGCCAAAACCTTTCTAAACCAAAATAGGTCTGGGACAGGTAGCACGTCCGGTGAACAGGTCAGGATTCCATAGCCGCAGGCAGGACAGTTGAAACTGGAGCAGCAGCACGGCCAGGTGGACTGGGGACAGCAAGGAGTCATCATGCCAGGTAGTCCTGAGGCATGGTCCTAGGGATCAGGTCCTCCTCCGAGAGAGAAAGAAGGAGAGAATTAGAGAGAGCATACTTAAATTCACACAGAACACCGGATAAGACTGGAGAAGTACTCCAGATATAACAAACTGACCCTAACTCCCGACACATAAACTACTGCAGCATAAATACTAGAGGCTGAGATAGGAGGGGTCAGGAGACACTGTGGCCCGATCCGATGATACCCCCAGACAGGGCCAAACAGGAATGATATAACCCCACCCACTTTGCCAAAGCACAGCCCTAACACCACTAGAGGGATATCTTCAACCACCAACTTACCATCCTGAGACAAGGCCGAGTATAGCCCACAAAGATCTCCGCCACGGCACAACCCAAGGGGGGGGGGCGCCAAACCAGGCAGGAAGATCACATCAGTGACTCAACCCAGTCAAGTGACGCACCCCTCCTAGGGACTCCTGAACATCTAATCAAATGGCTCCACAGACTATTTGCATTGCCCCCCATTACACTGCTTCTACTCTCTGTTGATATCATCTATGCATAGTCACTTTAATAACTCCACCTACATGTACATATTACCTCAACTAAGTGGTGCCCCCACACATTGACTTTGTACCGGTACCCACTGTATATGGTCTTGCTTGTGTTAATTTACTGCTGCTCTTTAATTACTTGTTACTTTTATTTCTTATTCTTACCCATATTTTTTTTAACTGTATTGTTGGTTATGGGCTCGTAAGTAAGCATTTCACTGTCAGGTCTGCACCTGTTGTATTCGGCACATTGACTAATTAAATTTGATTCGATTTGATTTGAAATCTGTCATTTCGTCTGAGTCCAAGTTGGAGATTTTTGGTCCCAACCCCGTGTCTTTGTGAGACTCAGAGTAAGTAAACGGATGATCTCTGCATGTATGGTTCCCACCATGAATCATGGAGGAGGAGGTGTGATGGGCTGGTGAGACTGTCAGTGATTTATAAAAAATTCAAGGCACACTTAACCAGCATGGCTACCACAGCATTCTGCAGCGATACGTCATCCCATCTGGTTTGCGCTTAGTGGGACTATCATTTGTTTTTAGACAGGAAAATGACCCAACACACCTCCAGGCTGTGTAAGGGCTATTTGACCAAGAAGGAGAGCGATGGAGTGCTGCGTCAGATGCTCTGGCCTCCACAATCACCCGACCTTAACCAAATTGAGAGGGTTTAGGATGAGTTGGACTGCAGAGTGAAGGAAAAGCAACCAATAAGTGTTCAGAATATGTGGGAACTCCTTCAAGACTGTTGGAAAAGCATTCCTCATGCTGGTTGAGAAATTGCCAAGAGTGCGCTGTCATCAAGGCAAAGGGTGGCTACTTTGAAGAATCTCAAATATGAAATATGTTTTGATTTGTTTAACACTGTTTTGGTTACTAAATGATTCCATCTGTGTTTTTTTCATAGTTTTGATGTATTCACTATTTTTCTACTAAATGGAAAATGGTAGAAATGAAGAAAAACCCTTGAATGAGTAGGTGTCCAAACTTTTGAGTGGTACTGCATATATACATTATTTATTTTGCTCAGAAACGTAAACCACCCGCGGTCCGACAGTTAAGGAACCCTGGTCCATAGTATCAGGATCAAAACAACAGATGTTCTAACACTGTCAAATGGGGCATCAGGCTTAACACATAAGTCCAATGTACCAACATTAGATTTAACCCGGCTTGCCACCCATTATGTGTTTAATTACAGCATCTGCAGTGGGGGCCTTCAGCAGAGGGCCTGTAATGATAGGGGAGCCACATCCACCCATATGTCTCCTTTATTACTCGACAACCATTAAAAATAGGAGGCGGGAAGCGTTTACATGTGTTCCTCCTTGTCGGCTTCTGTACCACCTGGATATTGAAGCCTGCTAATTGTCCTTTTAATGCTAATGTATTATTCCCCCTCTGATTCACAGACAGGCAGTCACTGTATGTTCCCTTTCCTCTCTGCAGTCAGACAGTCACCTTGTGTTCCCTTTCCTCGCTGCAGTCAGACCGTATGTTCCCTTTCCTCTCTGCAGTCAGACAATTACCGTATGTTCCCTTTCCTCTCTGCAGTCAGACTGTATGTTCCCTTTCCTCTCTGCAGTCAGACAGTCACTGTATGTTCCCTTTCCTCTTTGCAGTCAGACAGTCACCGTATGTTCCCTTTCCTCTCTGCAGTCAGACAGTATGTTCCCTTTCCTCTTTGCAGTCAGACAGTCACTGTATGTTCCCTTTCCTCTCTGCAGTCAGACTGTATGTTCCCTTTCCTCTCTGCAGTCAGACTGTATGTTCCCTTTCCTCTCTGCAGTCAGACAGTCACTGTATGTTCCCTTTCCTCTTTGCAGTCAGACAGTCACCGTATGTTCCCTTTCCTCTCTGCAGTCAGACAGTATGTTCCCTTTCCTCTCTGCAGTCAGACTGTATGTTCCCTTTCCTCTCTGCAGTCAGACTGTATGTTCCCTTTCCTCTCTGCAGTCAGACTGTATGTTCCCTTTCCTCTCTGCAGTCAGACTGTATGTTCCCTTTCCTCTCTGCAGTCAGACTGTATGTTCCCTTTCCTCTTTGCAGTCAGACTGTATGTTCCCTTTCCTCTCTGCAGTCAGACTCTATGTTCCCTTTCCTCTCTGCAGTCAGACTGTATGTTCCCTTTCCTCTCTGCAGTCAGACTGTATGTTCCCTTTCCTCTCTTCAGTCAGACTGTATGTTCCCTTTCCTCTCTGCAGTCAGACTGTATGTTCCCTTTCCTCTCTGCAGTCAGACTGTATGTTCCCTTTCCTCTCTTCAGTCAGACTGTATGTTCCCTTTCCTCTCTTCAGTCAGACTGTATGTTCCCTTTCCTCTCTTCAGTCAGACTGTATGTTCCCTTTCCTCTCTGCAGCACACCACCATAGGTTAACTGGATATGTTATGCAGGCAGGCAAAACTCCTAACCAATCTTGCAGCATTTATAGGCTTGTCACTAATCTTGTAGCAATAATAGGCATATATGCATTTTGAACACAGTCTTCTGTGAATGCACACTGCAATTAGTGCATTATTTGGGTTTTCTTCATATGCAAAGTCAGTGCTTGCTTACACTGCAGCCCGAAGTGAATATTGGGTTCCATTTTGCGTTTGTGACATTGTTGGCAGTAAATGGGCCTACACATTGTGTCCCAGACCTTGCTTCAACTAAAGTCTGTAAAGTCACACCCATATAAACATCCCATCTGGGTGAAGCCAAAGTGGGGAGAGGAGAAGGTAGTTAGAAGGTCAGGCCTTTAGCAGCTGGGAGAGGAGAAGGTAGTTAGAAAATCAAGCCTTTGGCAGTGGGGAGAGGAGAAGGTAGTTAGATTGTGGAGCAGAGGTTGGTGTTGATGGGTTTGTCCCTCATTATTCTGCTGATTGGGTAATGTAGGTCAGGGGAACGGCTAAAGCCAAACCATTGCTCCAAGTCCCGTCATCCAGGACAGATGAATTAAAAGTGACACGACTTGCGCCGAAGTTGGTCCCTCTTCTTGTTCGGGCGGCGTTCGGCCATTGCTGATCGTCTTTTCATTTTCCTTTGGTTTTTTCTTGTCTTCCATCACACCTGGTTCCAATCACATCAATTACATGTTGTGTGTTTACCCCTCTGTTCCCCCTCATGTCCTTGTGGGTGATTGTTTATTGTAGTGTTTGTGAACGTCTGTCCTGGTGTGTGTTTACCCCTCTGTTCCCCCTCATGTCCATGTGGGTGATTGTTTATTGTAGTGTTTGTGAACATCTGTCCTGGTGTGTGTTTACCCCTCTGTTCCCTCTCATGTCCTTGTGGGTGATTGTTTATTGTAGTGTTTGTGAACGTCTGTCCTGGTGTGTGTTTACCCCTCTGTTCCCCCTCATGTCCTTGTGGGTGATTGTTTATTGTAGTGTTTGTGAACGTCTGTCCTGGTGTGTGCTGGGTTATGGACCCATTTATTTTATTATTCTGTTTTCTGCTGGATTTTGTAAATAAACTGCGCTGTTGGAAACAGTTATTTCTCTCCTGCGTCTGACTTCTCTGCCGCCAGGTCGCACCCCTTACAAAAAGACACAGTGCAGCTGCTCAGGAACAGTCAAACACCCCTTGACGAATGTCATCCATTAAATCTAAATTGTGTGAAACCTCTTGTGTTTGTGTTATAGGGGACATAGCAACATCGCACCGGGGAACACCTCTGTATGGACAGCCATCTTGGTGGGGGATGGGGACGCAGACGACGAGAACTCCTTCAAACAGGAGACCAAGACGTGTGGGAAGAAGCATGACAGCTCTGCAGCAGGTAAGAACCTACTTGACCTCATTTCTTTTTTTACCTTTATTTAACCAGGCAAGTAAGTTAAAAACAAATTCTTATTTTCAATGACGGCCTAGGAACAGTGGGTTAACTGCCTGTTCAGGGGCAGAACGACAGATTTGTACCTTGTCAGCTCGGGGGTTTGAACTCACAACCTTCCGGTTAATAGTCCAAAACTCTAACCACTAGGCTACCCTGCCGCCTCATCACATCTGAAGTATGAAATTATATGTTCCAAATGTTGGCAAGATGATCAGATGCATGCACACATGTTTCAGTACATTAGATGAGCTACGAGAGAACATGATTAATTAAATGTACAGTATATTAGATGAGCTACTCTAGGACATGATTAATTAAATGTACTGTACATTAGATGACCTATGGGTGGTGTTAGTAAATGCTCTGTCAGGAATATGTATTAATATGGGTGGTGTTAGTAATGCTCTGTCAGGAATATGTATTAATATGGGTGTTGTTAGTAATGCTCTGTCATAAATATGTATTAATATGTGTGTTGTTATTAATGCTCTGTCATGAATTTGTATTAACATGGGTGGTGTTAGTAATGCTCTGTCATAAATTTGTATTAATATGGGTGGTGTTAGTAATGCTCTGTCATAAATATGTATTAATATGTGTGTTGTTATTAATGCTCTGTCATGAATTTGTATTAACATGGGTGGTGTTAGTAATGCTCTATCATAAATTTGTATTAATATGGGTGTTGTTAGTAATGCTCTGTCATAAATATGTATTAATATGTGTGTTGTTATTAATGCTCTGTCATGAATTTGTATTAACATGGGTGGTGTTATTAATGCTCTGTCATGAATTTGTATTAATATGGGTGGTGTTAGTAATGCTCTGTCATAAATATGTATTAATATGGGTGTTGTTAGTAATGCTCTGCCAGGAATATGTATTAATATGTGTGGTGTTAGTAATGCTCTGTCAGGAATATGTATTAATATGGGTGGTGTTAGTAATAAATATGTATTAATATGGGTGGTGTTAGTAATGCTCTGTCAGGAATATGTATTAATATGGGTGGTGTTAGTAATGCTCTGTCAGGAATATATTAATATGTGTGTTATTAAATATGTATTAATATGGGTGGTGTTAGTAATGCTCTGTCAGGAATATGTATTAATATGGGTGGTGTTAGTAATGCTCTGTCAGGAATATGTATTAATATGGGTGGTGTTAGTAATGCTCTGTCAGGAATATGTATTAATATGGGTGGTGTTAGTAATGCTCTGTCAGGAATATGTATTAATATGGGTGTTGTTAGTAATGCTCTGTCAGGAATATGTATTAATATGGGTGGTGTTAGTAATGCTCTGTCAGGAATATGTATTAATATGGGTGTTGTTAGTAATGCTTTATGTGTTGTTAGTAATGCTCTGTCAGGAATATGTATTAATATGGGTGTTGTTAGTAATGCTCTGTCAGGAATATGTATTAATATGGGTGGTGTTACTAATGCTCTGCCAGGAATATGTATTAATATGGGTGTTGTTAGTAATGCTCTGCCAGGAATATGTATTAATATGGGTGTTGTTAGTAATGCTCTGTCAGGAATATGTATTAATATGGGTGTTGTTAGTAATGCTCTGCCAGGAATATGTATTAATATGGGTGGTGTTAGTAATGCTCTGCCAGGAATATGTATTAATATGGGTGGTGTTAGTAATGCTCTGACAGGAATATGTATTAATATGGGTGTTGTTAGTAATGCTCTGTCAGGAATATGTATTAATATGGGTGTTGTTAGTAATGCTCTGTCAGGAATATGTATTAATATGGGTGTTGTTAGTAATGCTCTGCCAGGAATATGTATTAATATGGGTGTTGTTAGTAATGCTCTGTCAGGAATATGTATTAATATGGGTGGTGTTAGTAATGCTCTGTCAGGAATATGTATTAATATGGGTGGTGTTAGTAATGTTATGTATTAATGCTCTGCCAGGAATATGTATTAATATGTGTGTTGTTAGTAATGCTCTGTATGTATTAATATGGGTGTTGTTAGTAATGCAGGAATATGTATTAATATGGGTGTTGTTAGTAATGCTGTTAGTATTAATATGCTCTGTCAGGAATATGTATTAATATGGGTGGTGTTAGTATTATGCTCTGTCAGGAATATGTATTAATATGGGTGGTGTTAGTAATGCTCTGTCAGGAATATGTATTAATATGGGTGGTGTTAGTAATGCTCTGTCAGGAATATGTATTAATATGGGTGGTGTTAGTAATGCTCTGTCAGGAATATGTATTAATATGGGTGGTGTTAGTAATGCTCTGTCAGGAATATGTATTAATATGGGTGGTGTTAGTAATGCTCTGTCAGGAATATGTATTAATATGGGTGTTGTTAGTAATGCTCTGTCAGGAATATGTATTAATATGGGTGGTGTTAGTAATGCTCTGCCAGGAATATGTATTAATATGGGTGTTGTTAGTAATGCTCTGTCATATGTATTAATATGGGTGTTGTTAGTAATGCTCTGTCAGGAATATGTATTAATATGGGTGTTGTTAGTAATGCTCTGTCAGGAATATGTATTAATATGGGTGGTGTTAGTAATGCTCTGCCAGGAATATGTATTAATATGGGTGTTGTTAGTAATGCTCTGTCAGGAATATGTATTAATATGGGTGTTGTTAGTAATGCTCTGTCAGGAATATGTATTAATATGGGTGTTGTTAGTAATGCTCTGTCAGGAATATATTAATATGGGTGTTGTTAGTAATGCTCTGCCAGGAATATGTATTAATATGGGTGTTGTTAGTAATGCTCTGTCAGGAATATGTATTAATATGGGTGGTGTTAGTAATGCTCTGCCAGGAATATGTATTAATATGGGTGTTGTTAGTAATGCTCTGTCAGGAATATGTATTAATATGGGTGTTGTTAGTAATGCTCTGTCCAGGAATATGTATTAATATGGGTGTTGTTAGTAATGCTCTGTCAGGAATATGTATTAATATGGGTGGTGTTAGTAATGCTCTGTCAGGAATATGTATTAATATGGGTGTTGTTAGTAATGCTCTGCCAGGAATATGTATTAATATGTGTGTTGTTAGTAATGCTCTGTCAGGAATATGTATTAATATGGGTGTTGTTAGTAATGCTCTGCCAGGAATATGTATTAATATGGGTGTTGTTAGTAATGCTCTGTCAGGAATATGTATTAATATGGGTGGTGTTAGTAATGCTCTGTCAGGAATATGTATTAATATGGGTGGTGTTAGTAATGCTCTGTCAGGAATATGTATTAATATGGGTGTTGTTAGTAATGCTCTGTCAGGAATATGTATTAATAATATGGGTGGTCAGTATGTATTAATATGGGTGGTGTTAGTAATGCTCTGTCAGGAATATGTATTAATATGGGTGGTGTTAGTAATGCTCTGTCAGGAATATGTAATATGGGTGGTGTTAGTAATGCTCTATGTCATGTATTAGTATGGGTGGTGTTAGTAATGCTCTGTCCAGGAATATGTATTAATATGGGTGTTAGTAATGCTCTGTCAGGAATATGTATTAATATGGGTGGTGTTATTAATGCTCTGTCAGGAATATGTATTAATATGGGTGGTGTTAGTAATGCTCTGTCATAAATATGTATTAATATGTGTGTTGTTATTAATGCTCTGTCATGAATTTGTATTAACATGGGTGGTGTTAGTAATGCTCTGTCAGGAATATGTATTAACATGGGTGGTGTTAGTAATGCTCTGTCAGGAATATGTATTAATATGGGTGTTGTTAGTAATGTTCTGTCAGGAATATGTATTAATATGGGTGGTGTTAGTAATGCTCTGCCAGGAATATGTATTAATATGGGTGTTAGTAATGCTCTGTCAGGAATATGTATTAATATGGGTGGTGTTATTAATGCTCTGTCAGGAATATGTATTAATATGGGTGTTGTTAGTAATGCTCTGTCAGGAATATGTATTAATATGGGTGGTGTTAGTAATGCTCTGCCAGGAATATGTATTACTATGGGTGTTGTTAGTAATGCTCTGCCAGGAATATGTATTACTATGGGTGTTGTTAGTAATGCTCTGTCAGGAATATGTATTAATATGGGTGTTGTTAGTAATGCTCTGCCAGGAATATGTATTAATATGGGTGGTGTTAGTAATGCTCTGTCATGAATATGTATTAATATGGGTGGTGTTAGTAATGCTCTGTCAGGAATATGTATTACTATGGGTGTTGTTAGTAATGCTCTGTCAGGAATATGTATTAATATGGGTGTTGTTAGTAATGCTCTGTCAGGAATATGTATTAATATGGGTGTTGTTAGTAATGCTCTGCCAGGAATATGTATTAATATGGGTGTTGTTAGTAATGCTCTGCCAGGAATATGAATGTAATGCTCTGTCAGGAATATGTATTAATATGGGTATTGCTCTGCCAATATATGTATTAATATGGGTGTTGTTAGTAATGCTCTGTCATAAATATGTATTAGTATGGGTGTTGTTAGTAATGCTCTGTCAGGAATATGTATTACTATGGGTGGTGTTAGTAATGCTCTGTCAGGAATATGTGTTAATATGGGTGGTGTTAGTAATGCTCTGTCAGGAATATGTATTAATATGGGTTTTGTTAGTAATGATCTGTCAGGAATATGTATTAATATGGGTGTTGTTAGTAATGCTCTGCCAGGAATATGTATTAATATGGGTGTTGTTAGTAATGCTCTGTCAGGAATATGTATTAATATGGGTGTTGTTAGTAATGCTCTGTCAGGAATATGTATTAATATGGGTGTTGTTTCTCTGTTATTGTGTGTGTGTGTCTCATGTAATGCTCTAATGACCCCTGGGGGTACTTGGCCTATCCGCAGGGGGTACTAATATGGCCTATCCGCAGGGGTATTAATATGTACTTGGCCTATCCGCAGGGGGTACTTGGCCTATCCGCAGGGGGTACTTGAGTAGACTCATGAGACCATAGACCTGTTGGTAAAATGCACATGAGGCGGTACTTCAGGACAAATCAAAATTCAGTTGGTGGTATTGTAACCGAAAAATGTTGGGAACCACTGCTCTAATGTACAGTGTTCCTGTTAAATGAATGACCACCGTGACCCTCAGTGCTTTAGAATTGAGTCACATGATTCATCATGAAATCTTTAGAGGAAGGGTGGTAGTATTTATTTAAAAAAAGGGAGGTTCTAAGATGAAGTTGTGGTGGTCTTGTTTGTGGAAGCAGTGGGTATTTCTTTGATAGGATGAAACCTGAAAGCCTTATTGACCACCAGACCTGTTGGGGACTATAATCTAGGACCTGATGCAAGGGGTATCAGTTTGAATATAGTTCTCTAAATGGACAACGTTATGTCTCATTTCACTCCATTTTTTACTTTGTTGAAAGCCACAGATATTTGCAGTCATGCTTTCAGGAGCTTATCTGTTTTCAAAGATATACAAACATGACTTACTTTCAAGTTGAATTGAAAGATATAACTTCCGAGAAAGATGTGGCCTCATTGGGGGCTCCTGAATCCCAGTAGGTATTATACTTTGAATATTTGACTTTGATATTGTTCCCTTACTACATAGAGGAAATGAGAGGAAATGTACAAAACTAACTTGTACTTTCCAAGAACAACTCAGCTGCTCACTTTGTCATATGTATAAACTAGATGGTCTACACATATGCCATAATGCCTTGCCACATAATCAAAGGAAGTTACACAATCATTATTAAGTAAGTTACACTACATGGCTTTGTGCCTGTCTGCCTGGGCTCCAGCACAGCCTGACCTGTTTTGCCACCAATGCTCCTTATAGGACACGTCACTGCACACTATACTCCTCTGTAAACTGGTCATCTCTGTATGCTCATCGCAAGTCACACTGGTTGATGCTTGTTTATAAAACACTCTTAGGCCTCACTCCCCCCTATCTGAGATAGCTACTGCAGCCCTCATCCTCTACATACAACACCCATTCCTTCCAGTCACATTTTATTAAAGGTCCCCAAAGCACACACATTCCTGGGTCGCTCGTCTTTTCATTTCGCTGCAGCTAGAGACTGGAACGAGCTGCAACAAACACTCAAACTGGACCATTTTATCTCCAACCCTTCTTACTGACAGTTGTGGCTGCTTCGCATGATGTATTGTCTGTACCTTGCATTTGTGCTATTGTCTGTGCCCAATAATGTTTGTACCATGTTTTGTGCTGCTACCATGTTGTGCTGCTGCCATGTTGTGTTGCTACCATGCTGTGTTGTTGTCTTAGGCCTCTCTTTATGTAATGTAGTGGTGTCTCTCTTGTCGTGATGTGTGTTTTGTCCTGTATTTTAGATTTTAATCCCTGCCCCTGTCCCTGCAGGATGCCTTTAGCCTTTTGGTAGGTCGTCATTGTAAAGAAGAATCTGTTGTTTAACTGACTTGCCTAGTTAAATACAGGTTACATAAATAAAGAGAGGGCTGTGTTCTGCCAGGGCCGCAGACACGGATTCAGACTCAGAACAGACACAGCTGAGCGGCCCATTTGGGGCCCGTAACCTCTGACCTCTAGATACTGATCCCCAGTGTTCTCCTCTTTGTGAACCTACAGATGGCAGAGAGCCTAAGAGGAGTGAGAGGCCTATGGAGGATGGTCTGGGTCCTGAGCCCAGCTACTTTGAGATTCCTACCAAGGAGTCTCAGATGGCTGAGGACAGCATTCATGAAATCCCTACTAAAGACACTGAGGGGGCTGCTGCTACCACCGCCAGTAGCGCTCAGGGCCACGCCTCACCTCACGCCTTCACCATCGAGTTTGATGACACCTCTCCTGGCAAGGTCAGGATTAAGGACCATGTGTCCAAACTGACTCCGGACCACCGTCCCCGGCCTAAGAAGGCCCCCCAGCCGGGGAGCAAGGACCTCAGCACCCTACAGGCCGCCATGATGGCCTCTGAGAGCAAGGTGGCTGATTGGCTGGCCCACAATGACCCCCCCACGGTGCGCAGTGAGTCCACAGAGGAGGACAGCAAGAGCATCAAGAGTGATGTCCCCGTCCACTTCCACAGGCTCAAAGGTGAGGGCCATATCCTGCCTGCTTGTCTTTCTCTCTGGCCCACAGTTTCTGTTGCCAGATCAGCAAATGCACGTATTTCCTCTCTATAGCCACACTACAGTATCATCTACTAATTGTTGTACATCTGACCTTGCTAACCTCACAATGTTGCTGATTTGATCAACATGTGTTTTACTGCTAAAAGCCATGAGTGTTTGAGTTATTTTGGTAGTTTTTTTGTGAGATCCTGTAAAATGGATCCTCTTAATAAAGCTCATCCCTTACGCTAAAAACAGGCTCCAGGCTAAAGTCAGACTAGTGTTTACCTCGAAACGCCTAGAATAGGTTCTCCTGATGCAGTAATGACCATTATTAATGACCATGACCATTAACCAACCAGACTTCAATTACTCATACCTGGTCATGTAACCTACTGTATGGCCCATACCTGTCAATGTCCTCAGGCTGGTCATGTAACCTACTGTATGGCCCATACCTGTCAATGTCCTCAGGCTGGTCATGTAACTGACTGTATGGCCCATACCTGTCAATGTCCTCAGGCTGGTCATGTAACCGACTGTATGGCCAATATCTGTCAATGTCCTCAGGCTGGTCATGTAACTTACTGTATGGCCCATACCTGTCAATGTCCTCAGGCTGGTCATGTAACCTACTGTATGGCCAATATCTGTCAATGTCCTCAGGCTGGTCATGTAACCTACTGTATGGCCCATACCTGTCAATGTCCTCAGGCTGGTCATGTAACCTACTGTATGGCCAATATCTGTCAATGTCCTCAGGCTGGTCATGTAACTGACTGTATGGCCCATACCTGTCAATGTCCTCAGGCTGGTCATGTAACCGACTGTATGGCCCATACCTGTCAATGTCCTCAGGCTGGTCATGTAACCTACTGTATGGCCCATACCTGTCAATGTCCTCAGGCTGGTCATGTAACTGACTGTATGGCCAATATCTGTCAATGTCCTCAGGCTGGTCATGTAACTGACTGTATGGCCCATACCTGTCAATGTCCTCAGGCTGGTCATGTAACTGACTGTATGGCCCATACCTGTCGATGTCCTCAGGCTGGTCATGTAACCTACTGTATGGCCCATACCTGTCAATGTCCTCAGGCTGGTCATGTAACTGACTGTATGGCCCATACCTGTCAATGTCCTCAGGCTGGTCATGTAACTGACTGTATGGCCCATACCTGTCGATGTCCCCAGGCTGGTCATGTAACTGACTGTATGGCCCATACCTGTCAATGTCCTCAGGCTGGTCATTGTGAATATAATTTGTTGGCCCAACCTGTCAATGTCCTCAGTTGGTCAAGGTAAAATATATAGATTTAAATATGGCCCATACCTGTCATTGCTCTTCATGTAATTTTTATTTTTTTATTTTATTTTACCTTTATTTAACCAGGCTGGTCATGTAACTGACTTTATGGCCCATAACAGTGGGTTAATGTCCTGTTCAGGGGTCAGATGAATATAATTTGTTTTAACTCCTCCTGTAGGCAGTCAGACAGGAGAGAAGATTTAAAATGGCCATGGCCTGTTTGCTCTTCCTGTAGGCAGTCAGATTTTACCAGGAAGGCAGGAAAGGCCATGGCCTGTTTTCAATGTACAGTCCTAGGAACATGTGGGTTAACTCCTGTTCAGGGAGAGAAGGCAGGAAAGGCCATGGCCTGTTTAACTCAACCTCCTGTTACAGTCAGACAGGAGAACCACTAAAGGCCATGGCCTGTTTACTACCCTGTCAGACAGCAGGCTGTCAGACAGTAGAGAGCAGGAAATCCATGGCCTTGTTTGATCTTTCCTGAGGCAGTCAGACAGGAGAGAAGGCAGGAAAGCCATGCAGTCCTGTTTACTGCTCCAGTAGGCAGTCAGACAGGAGAGAAGGCAGGAAAGGCCATGGCCTGTTTACTCCTCCTGTAGGCAGTCAGACAGGAGAGAAGGCAGGAAAGGCCATGGCCTGTTTACTCCTCCTGTAGGCAGTCAGACAGGAGAGAAGGCAGGAAAGGCCATGGCCTGTTTACTCCTCCTGTAGGCAGTCAGACAGGAGAGAAGGCAGGAAAGGCCATGGCCTGTTTACTCCTCCTGTAGGCAGTCAGACAGGAGAGAAGGCAGGAAAGGCCATGGCCTGTTTACTCCTCCTGTAGGCAGTCAGACAGGAGAGAAGGCAGGAAAGGCCATGGCCTGTTTACTCCTCCTGTAGGCAGTCAGACAGGAGAGAAGGCAGGAAAGGCCATGGCCTGTTTACTCCTCATGTAGGCAGTCAGACAGGAGAGAAGGCAGGAAAGGCCATGGCCTGTTTACTCCTCCTGTAGGCAGTCAGACAGGAGAGAAGGCAGGAAAGGCCATGGCCTGTTTACTCCTCCTGTAGGCAGTCAGACAGGAGAGAAGGCAGGAAAGGCCATGGCCTGTTTAGTAGGCAGTCAGGGAGAGAAGGCAGGAAAGGCCATGGCCTGTTTACTCCTCCTGTAGGCAGTCAGACAGGAGAGAAGGCAGGAAAGGCCATGGCCTGTTTACTCCTCCTGTAGGCAGTCAGACAGTAGAGAAGGCAGGAAAGGCCATGGCCTGTTTACTCCTCCTGTAGGCAGTCAGACAGGAGAGAAGGCAGGAAAGGCCATGGCCTGTTTACTCCTCCTGTAGGCAGTCAGACAGGAGAGAAGGCAGGAAAGGCCATGGCCTGTTTACTCCTCCTGTAGGCAGTCAGACAGTAGAGAAGGCAGGAAAGGCCATGGCCTGTTTACTCCTCCTGTAGCCTGATCTGACTTTCATCCTGCTAGAAGGCTTTACACGCTACTCATCTGAATGGCTTACAGTATCTAGCTGTATGATTCTTCTTCTCAAGGTGACTCTGCGCAGACAAAATTCACTGTGATGTCATATCATCTCCATGATGATATGATGTAACTCTAAAGGTCCCTTATATTAGACATTGTCTGTTTATGTAATCGTATTAATGTCCCCACCCTGAAGCAAATAAAGTCCAACCCTCCTTTGTACTGTATATCAGTGATGGAGACACACCACTATGTCTATCTATGTGCATCCTCCCACTCTGATTCTAATGATTCTTCATTCTTAAATCTCTCAGCCTTCCATTTACAGTAATACAAGAGAGATGAGGCATGGCTTTGTTAATGGCAGTCCGAATGTTCTACTTCCTCAGGATTCGTCCCCAGCACTTCATCCACATAGTGCTTTAGTTGTTTCATATTTTAATTGGAGCTTTGCCACTCTCTCTGTCTGCATCTTTATGACCATCTCTGGGCCTTTTGTGGGATGCTGTTTGACAGGACTCAATAGAGAGTGTGGGCTGGGTGCTAGCTACTCTTTGCAGCTGGTTAATTAAATGGCTGCTAATTTCTGGTGTGCGATAGCTGTGCCTGGGGGTGGGGTGCAGACAGAGTGGTATAAATGGAGATTTATGAAGCACATAGCACGTACAAAAGTGAAGTCAGAGGCTGAGCTGCTGAGTGCTACAGCGCATAATGTATTGGGGCGACAGGGTAGCCTAGGGTAGCCTAGAGCGTTGGACTAGTAACCGAAAGGTTGCAAGTTCAAATCCCCAAGCTGACAAGGTACAAATCTGTCATTCTGCCCCTGAACAGGCAGTTAACCCACTGTAACCCACTGTTCCATTGAAAATAAGAATTTGTTCTTAACTGACTTGCCTAGTAAAATAAATAAATAAATACAATGTTTGGCTGCTGTACTTTGAGGCGTTTCTCCTGTACTTGATTTATGGGATGGATTCTGAAGCTGTACCTTCCAGAGTCTATTGTGGGAGTCTAGCTGTGGGATCGAGGGGAGGAAGAAACAGGGGTTGGTGTTGTGGTTGGAGTTCTCATGCTGCAGGCGGTCAGGACTGTGAGCTTTGGAGGTGTTATGTTTGTGTGAGGCATGTTCAGTGGAGCTCAGTGCAGTCATCAGCCCAAGGACAGAGAGCTGTGTGTGTGAGTGCGTGCTCAGTGCAGTCATCAGCCCCAGGGACAGAGAGCTGTGTGTGTGAGGTGCGTGCTCAGTGCAGTCATCAGCCCCAGGGACAGAGCCCCAGGGACAGATAGCTGTGTGTGTGAGGCGTGCTCAGTGCAGTCATCAGCCCCAGGGACAGCCCCAGGGACAGAGAGCTGTGTGTGTGAGGCGTGCAGTCATCAGTGCAGTCATCAGCCCCAGGGACAGAGAGCTGTGTGTGTGAGTGCGTGCCCCAGGGACAGAGAGCTCAGTGCAGTCATCAGCCCCAGGGACAGAGAGCTGTGTGTGTGAGGTGTGTTCGTGCTCAGCCCCAGGGACAGAGAGCTGTGTGTGTGAGGTGTGTTCAGTGCAGTCATCAGCCCCAGGGACAGAGAGCTGTGTGTGTGAGGCGTGCTCAGTGCAGTCATCAGCCCCAGGGACAGAGAGCTGTGTGTGTGAGGCGTGCTCAGTGCAGTCATCAGCCCCAGGGACAGAGAGCTGTGTGTGTGAGGCGTGCTCAGTGCAGTCATCAGCCCCAGGGACAGAGAGCTGTGTGTGTGAGGCGTGCTCAGTGCAGTCATCAGCCCCAGGGACAGAGAGCTGTGTGTGTGAGGCGTGCTCAGTGCAGTCATCAGCCCCAGGGACAGAGAGCTGTGTGTGTGCAGGACAGGGGAAAGCAAGAAAGCAAGACGCGTGAATCTGCTGAGTGTTAATATTCATGTTCTCAGGTGGGTCTCAGAAATACAATGGATGGAGAAGGGGCTGGAGAGGGTTAACTTTGTTGTTTGTGACGTAAATGAACAGGTTAATCTGTTACGTTTTGGTGGTTTTAGTTTCTGTTAACCTGTAGAAGGTTAACAATATGTTATGTTGTGAATGTTGTGTGTTTTAAAACTGTGTGATGGAGATTTGACATTTGTCTGTGTGTTAGTGTTTGCGCTGCTGTGCTGTGTACTATGGTTAATTGTTGTTTTGTTGGCTGTTCAACCTTCCAATATTTTATATTATAGTTCACTTTGTTTCTTGTCAGAAAATTGTATATAGTATGTATTAGCTGGAAGTAGAAGCCTAAGTATTGTTGTCCATTAGTTTACTATAATTAGGGGAGGGGTGGTAGGGTTAGGAGAAAACAATAAAGAAATATATATATAGTGCATTCAGAATGTATTCAAATCCTTAGACTTTTTCCACATTTTGTTTCGTTACAGCCTTATTCTAAAAGTATATGCTGTACTCGATACCATCTACTGTATCTTACCTATACTGCTCTGTACCATCACTCATTCATATATCTTTATGTACATATTCTTTATCCCCTTACACTTGTGTGTATAAGACAGTAGTTTTGATTACTTGTTATTACTGCATTGTCGGAACTAGAAGCACAAGCATTTCGCTACACTCGCATTAACATCTGCTAACCATGTGTATGTGACAAATTAAATTAAATTTTACACACAATACCCCATAATGATGAAGCGAAAACAGGTTTTTAGAAATATTTCCTAATCTATTAAAAATAAAAACAGAAATACCATATTTACTTAAGTATTCAGACCCCTTGCTCTGAGACTCAAAATGTAGCTCAGGTGCATCCTGTTTCCATTGATCATTGACCAAGCCATGAAGTCTTGTCCATAGAGCTCCGAGACAGGAATGTGTCAAGGCACAGATCTGGGGAAGTGTACCAAAACATTGAAGGTCCCCAAGAACACAGTGGCCTCCATCATTCTTCAATAGAAGAAGTTTGGAACCACCAAGACTCTTCCTAGAGCTGGCCGCACAGCCAAACTGAGTAATCGGAGGAGAAGGGCCTTGGTCAGGGAGGTGACCAAGAACCCGATGGTTCCTTTGTGGAGATGGTAGAACCTTCCAGAAGAACAACCATCTATTCAACACTCCACCAATCAGGCCTTTATGGTAGAGTGGCCAGATGGAAGCCACTCCTCAGTAAAAGGCATATAACAGCAAGGTTCTCTGGTCTGATGAAACCAAGATTGAACGTCTGGAGGAAACCAGGCATCATCCCTATGGTGAAGCATGCTGCATGCTGGTGGCAGCATCATGCTGTGGGGATGAACGGAGGGAAAAAGATGAATGGAGCAAAGTACAGAGGAATCCTGCTCCAGAATGCTCAGGCAGCATCATGCTGTGGGGATGAACGGAGGGAAAGATGAATGGAGCAAAGTACAGAGGAATCCTGCTCCAGAATGCTCAGGACCTCAGACTGGTGCAAAGGTTCACCTTCCAACAGGACAGCAACCCTAAGAACATAGCCAAGACAACACAGGGGTGGCTTCGGGACAAGTCTCTATATGTCCTTGAGTCGCACAGCTAGAGCCCCGACTTGAACCCGTAATCTCTGCCAAAGATGATTCAACAAAGTATTGTGTAAAGGGTCTGAATACTTAAATACATTTTATATTTCAGTTTTAAAAAATACAGTTTTTTCTTTGTCATTATGGGGTATTTTGTGTGGATTGATGAGATAACCACGTTGATTGTCTCTGTACTGTGTTATAGGGTTAACTGTGTTGATTATCTCTATACTGTGTAGTAGAGTTAACTGTGTTGATTGTTTCTGTACTGTGTAGTAGATTTAACTGTTTTGTTTTTGCTTGATGTGTGCTGTTTGTGATGAGGTGGAGTGGAGGAGATGCAGTCTGACTCATGTGGGGCCGGCGGTGTTGTGGCCGGGGGCCAGCCACCTCTAGTCACTCAGAGACACGCAGCATTGTGAGGCTCCTAACAGATTGTTTGTCTGCTGCTGCATGAAAGGCCTCTGTTTCCAGAGTGGCCTGGTAATATTCTGTCTCTGAACCCACCACTGTCACGTCTGACTGCATGCTACTTCCTGAGCCCCCGCTTTCCCTCCCTCTTCCCTTCCTGCTCCAGCTCCACCCTCCAACCCCCTCCCCTCTCCCCCTCTGCCCACAGGGAGGCAGGGCTAGTAGTACTGTGGCTGGGTGAAGTCTGGAGACATTAGATTCCATCATAGAGGACTATGTCCTTTCTCTAGGTCATGATTAGCAGTTGAAAGGTCAGAGGTTAGATGTTATTGGTCTGTGCTCTCCTCCTGTCTTGCTTCTCCCAGGCAGCAAGCATGAGGACGGTACCCAGAGTGACTCTGAGAACGGGATTGGCCTGCGCTTCGACAGCCGGAGGCTGGCTCTGGAGGAGAGGCTGAGGTCGGCGCAGGGAGGACAGGGAGGTCAGTGGGGTCGGACTACCGGCAACAGGACTACCTTCATGATCGAATTCTACAACGATGACAACCCCCGCAAGCGACGCTCCTACTCCTTCTCCCAGACTGCACCGCTGCTTGGGGGTGCGGCCAGGGAGGCTCTTTGCCCCACCCCCCCCTCCCACTCTAAGGCCCCTTCCACCATGACCACAGACTTCAGTAAGGCCCCGTTATCAGCGGCCCTAATAGCGGGAGCCCCCACTGCCGCCCGAGTTCTGATGAAGCAGAGGTCTGAGGAGCAGAGCATAGGGAGGAGCTCGGTCAGTACAGGCCACCAGACCACTGAGCCCAGCCCCAGTGAGGAGGGTCTGAGGACCCCTCGGTCTCAGGGGGACAGGGACAGGGAGCAGGAGGATGACCAGAGTGATAAGGGAACCTACACCATCGAGTTGGAGAACCGCAACCCTGAGGAGGAGGAGGCCAGGCGCATGATAGACAAGGTATGGTCAGATTTCTGATGTATATTCACACTCCGCTCAAGGATATATCATGGGTTGGGTTGCATGGGTGGGTTGGGTTGCATGGGTGGGTTGGGTTGCATGGGTGGGTTGGGTTGCATGGGTGGGTTGGGTTGCATGGGTGGGTTGGGTTGCATGGGTGGATTGGGTTGCTGTGAAAATTGTAAGGAATACAAATGTCATTTTATTTTTATATTAACTGAATTGCATGTAGGAAAGCTGACTTGGTTTGAAATTAAGAATGACCAAGTTCTCCGTGTCTTGAAATAACATAATTGAATTAACTTTATTGAATGGGGCATTCAAAGAGCATGCTATTTTTCTCTAGTTTTCTGAAATATCCTCCATAAATAACATCCACTAAGCATGCTGAGCTTTTGAGCTGTAATGACCTGTCGTCACATTGATCTATTACATTGCTATTTTTCGAATGAGAAGCATTTGACTAAGTCCTCTGTTACCCATGGGTAAAGGGAAATTGGATTTCATTTCGTAATGTATTTCATGTCCAACAATGTGGTCATTACGAGACTATTTAAAATATTTACCTTGTACAATATGTAATCTAAGATTCCTTTCAAACTTTGGTACAGTGAAGTTCAGGCACTTTCACTAATACTCTAACTTTCAATAGTATAGCAATAAAGAAATGTCACTGTTAGTCTTAGGAAATGGTACATCTCGCCCTGAGATGGAAGTCTATTTCCCTCAAATCTCTCTGTTCTTATTAGGATTAGCTCATATGAACAGCCATACACATTAAGAGAGTGGGCTATCATACACTCTTAGAGAAAAAAGGTGCTATCTAGAACCGTAAAGGTTTCTTCAGCTGTCCCCATAGGAGAACCCTTTGAAGAACCCATTTTGGTTCCAGGTAGAACCCAAAAGAGTTCCATGTAGAACCCTTTCCACAGAGGGTTCTACATGGAACCAAAAAGGGCTATCGTACAATCAAATAACTCTTTTGGAACCCGTTTTTCTAAGAGTGTAGTGTGTATAACTTGTCTGGCCCAATCCAGCGTAACA
This sequence comes from Oncorhynchus masou masou, assembly GCF_036934945.1. NCBI lineage: Eukaryota > Metazoa > Chordata > Actinopteri > Salmoniformes > Salmonidae > Oncorhynchus > Oncorhynchus masou. The sequence goes on along the minus strand of NC_088235.1, from coordinate 20,138,353 downwards.
GCTGCCATCATAAAAAAACACGATTAAAACCACGTAAATCCTTTAAAGGAATAATCCACTCAAAAACTATATTTTAATATTTTGTTCATTAGTCCACTGCTGATACAGTCCCAAAATGTTTTGCATGTCAGCAATCAAGTTGTTGATATATGACTTTCAAAAAGTAAATTATAACTTGCCACATCATCATGCGTTTTTCATCATATGGTGCATTTTGTGTCATGGTTATGTGGCAAGTTACAATTAGCTTTTTGAAAGTCCAATATCTTGAAAACTCGATTGCTGACATGCAAAACATTTTGGGACTGTACCCCTTTGAAGAACCCTTTTGGGTTACATGTAGAACCCTTTCCACAGAGGGTACTACATAAATCCCAAAAGGGTTCTACCTGGAATCAAAAGGGGGACAGCCAAAGAACCCTTTTGGAAGCCTTGTAGTGCTCAGTCTGATCACAGCTGTAGAGCAAATCTAACGGGCTCCAAGTGGCATGTTGAGGCTCACAATCGAGCTCTCTCCATTATTTGCTCATGTAACAGCTGCCTGCGTGCTTTCTCATGCTGAATGAAAAGATTTCTAGAAGGGAGATTCTCGGAAGTAGAGGAGAGTTTACTGCTGCGGCTTAAGATTACCCCAAATAAACTTGGTTTAAACATGTTGCCCTGATATGTACTTTATTCACTCATTAAACATGTATTTGGGACATAACATATGGTATTTGGGGCATGGATGAAGAGGGGAGTGGGTTGGGGGGTGGCATTGGTGGCAGGTAGCCTAGTGGTTAGAGCATTGGGCCACTAACCGAAAGGTTGCTAGATTGAATCCCTAAGCTGACAAGGTAAAAGTCTGTTGTTCTGCCCCTGAACAGGGCAGTTAACCCACTGTTCCTAGGCCGTCACTGTAAATAAGAGTTTGTTCTTAACCGACTTGCCTAATTAAATAAAATAATTGGTTGTCAGTTTTATTCAGAGCATGGACTGGGTAGTCTTCTCTAAACTAGAAGTGTGATTATGGTAATTCCTATAATTAGCTGACACACTAATTGGCACACTGATCTTTGTTTTTTTACATTGCTGTAATGTGTGTTCTTTCTAGTGCTGTTACCATGGCACTGGCCTTGTGTGGATGTATGGGGCTGTGCTTTAATTGTCTCTGGCCCTCATGTTGGTCCAATATCAGCCACCTTTATCTATTGAGTAGAGTAGACAACAGTGGAAAGTCATGGAGCTCTTTATTACCTTAATACTCAGGTGTTCGGGATGGAGCAGAACCAGGATCTGTCTGTCTCAGGACCAGTAGAACTACAACAAGGAGGAGGGGGGAAGAAGGAGAGGAAGACCACAGAGATGGGAGAAACGATGAAACCAGGCTGCCTTCCATCTGAGGTAAAACACCCCTTCCATAGTGACAAAAATGATTGCACCCAATCTCTCATGGCTTTTAGTCATCATAGCCTGCCAGGCTACCAACACCTGGTGGCATCTATCTCATTCAGTGATGTGATGCTTGAAATATCCATCACTAACATTCATTATTATGGCCCTGACATACTTGGGTTGAGTCACTCGCTGTCTCTTCCCTTGACCCTCAGACTCCTTCTTAGGGATGGGACAGCCTCTGAAAACTGTTGAGTGTTAATATGCCAAAATAACATTGATTTTCCAGTAGAACTCCTATTGTTTTAGTTTTCTGAGGAGAGTGATGCACAAACCACCCACTACACACACACTGGTTGAATCAACATTGCTTCCACCTAATTTCAATGAAATTGCATTGTTGGTTAAGGGCTTATAGGTAAGCATTTCCCAGTAAGGTTGTATTGTATTGTTGTATTCTTATTGTACCTGTTGTATTCGGCGCATGTGACAAATAGTTTGAATTGATGTCTGTGCCCAGAGGCAGGAATGAGAGGCAGAGATCACAAAAAGTTAACAATGCTAGTGCTGATTTCCTCATGACAGAGCAAAAATATAAACGCAACATGCAAAACATTTCCAAGATGTTACTGAGTTACAGTTCATAGAAGGAAATCAGTCAATGTAAATACATTCATTAGGCCCTAATCTATGGATTTCACATGACTGGGCGCAGACATTTGTTTTACATTTTATTTAACCAGGTAGGCCAGTTGAGAACAAGTTCCCATTACAACTGTGACCTGAGATAAAGTAAAGCAGTTTGACACATACAACAACACAGTTACACATGGAATAAACAAACATACAGTCAACAATACAGTAGAAACATCTATATACAGTCTGTGCAAATTAGGTAAGAAAAGGGAGATTAGGCAATAAATAGGCCGTTGTGGCGAAGGAATTACAATTTAGCAATTAAACACTGGAGTGATAGATGTGCAGAAGATGAATGTGCAAATAGAGATACTGTGGTGCAAAGGATCAATAAAACAAAAAAATAACAATATGGGCATGAGGTAGTTGGGTGGGCTATTAACAGATGCTCTATGTACAGGTGCAATGATCCGTAAGCTGCTCTGACAGCTAATGCTTAAAGTTAGTAAGGTAGATATGAGTCTCCAGCTTCAGTGGTTTTTGCAATTCGTTCCAGTCATTGGCAGAGTGAGCTGAGATAAGGCGGGGCTTTACCTAGCAAAGACTTATAGATGACCTGGAGCCAGTGAATTGGCGTCGAATATGAAGCGAGGGCCAGCCAACGAGAGCATACAGGTCACAGTGGTGGGTAGTATATGGGGCTTCGGTGACAAAACGGATGGCGCTGTGATAGACTGCATCCAATATGCTAAGTAGAGTGTTGGAGGCTATTTTGTAAATGACATCGCCAAAGTCAAGGATCGGTAGGATAGTCCTTTTTTGGCAGCATGAGTGCAGGATGCTTTATTGCAAAGTAAGAATCCGATTCTAGATTTAATTTTGGATTGGAGATGCTTAATGTGAGTCTGGAAGGAGAGTTTACAGTCTAACCAGACACCTAGGTATTTGTAGTTGTCCACATATTCTAAGTTAGAACTGTCCAGAGTAGTGATGCTAGACAGGCGGGCAGGTGTGGGCAGCGATCGGTTGAAGAGCATGCATTTAGTTTTACTTGCATTTAAGAGCAGTTGGAGGCCACAGAAGGAGAGTTGTATGGCATTGAAGCTCATCTGGAGGTTAGTTAACACCGTGTCCAAAGAAGGGCCAGAAGTATACAGAATGGTGTCGTCTGCGTAGAGGTGGATCAGAGACTCACCAGCAGCAAAAGCAACATCATTGATGTATACAGAGAAAAGAGTTGGCCCAAGAATTGAACCCTGTGGCACCCCCATAGAGACTGCCAGAGGTCCGGGCAACAGGATTTGACACACAGAACTCTATCTGAGAAGTAGTTGGTGAATCAGGTGAGGCAGTCATTTGAGAAACCAAGGCTGTTGAGTCTGCTGATAAGAATGTGGTGATTGACAGAGTCGAAAGCCTTGCCCAGGTCGATGAATACAGCTGCATTGGATTTTTTCCGATGGCGGTTATGATATTGTTAAGGACCTTGAGCGTGGCTGAGGTGCACCCATGACCAGCTCGGAAAACAGATTGCAAAGTGGAGAAGGTACGGTGGAATTCGAAATGGTCGATGATCTGTTTGTTAATTTGGCTTTCGAAGACCTTTTGAAAGGCAGGGTAGGATAGATATAGGTCTGTAGCAGTTTGGATCTAAGGTGTCTCCCTCTTTGAAGAGGGGGATGACCACAGCAGCTTTCCAATCTTGAGGGATCTCAGACGATACAAATATCAAATCAAAAGAGAGGTTGAACAGGCTAGTAATAGGGGTTGCGAAAATTTCGGTGGATAATTTTAGAAAGAGAGGGTCCAGATTGTCTAGCCCAGCTAATTTGTAGGGGTCCAAATTTTGCAGCTCTTTCAGAACATCAGCTATCTGGATTTGGGTGAATGAGAAATGGGGAGGCTGTGGGGGGTGCAGAGCTGTTGACCGGGGTAGGGGTAGCCAGGTGGAAAGCATGGCCAGCCGTAGAAAAATGCTTACTGAAATTATCAACTATCGTGGATTTATTTGTGGCGACAGTGTTTCCTAGTCTCAGTGCAGTGGGCAGCTGGGAGGAGGTGTCCCATAACATTTTGAAGTTTGTGCTACAGGATGCAAATTTCTGTTTGAAAAGCTAGCCTTTGCTTTCTTAACTGCCTGTGTATATTAGTTCCTAACTTCCTTGAAAATGTGCTATTCCCTGAAAAGGGGGCTATTCGATGCTGATGCAGTATGCCACAGGATGTTTTTGTGCTGGTCAAGAGCAGTCAGGTCTGGAGTGAACCAAGGGCTACATCTGTTCCTGGTTCTACATTTTTTGAATGGGGTGAGGATGGTGAGGAAATGAGATCAACATCCTTCCAGGATTCCCTGGCCAGGTCGATTAGAAAGGTCTGCTCACTGAAGTGTTTTAAGGAGCGTTTGACAGTGAGGAGGGTTGGTTGGTTGACCGCGGACCCGTTACGGACTCAGGCAATGAGGTCGTGATCGCTGAGATCCAGGTTGAAAACAGCAGAGTGGAGAAAAACCTAGGCATTGAGTGACAATGAGAGAGGTTTTGTCTCTAGAGACACCATTTAAACCAGGCAAGGTCACCACATGTGTTGAAGGTGGAACAAAATGCTAGTTAAGGCATATTGAGCAGGGCTGGAGGCTCTACAGTGAAATAAGACAATAATCACTAACCAAAACAGCAATGGGCAATGCATATTGACATTAGGGAGAGGCATGCTTAGCCAAGTGATCATAGGGTCCAGTGTGTAGCTAAGCGAGCTGGAGGCACGGCGATTCAGACAGCTAGCGGGCCAGGTCTAGCAGAAGGGCCTTAGGGGGACGTCACGATGGAATAGTCTGTTGAAGCCCTCTCGGACGGTTACGTCAGTAGACCAGTCATGATGGATCGGCGGGGCTCCGTGTCGGCTGTAAAAGGTGTCCAGGCCAATTGGCAAAATAGCTATTAGAGCCAAAGCAGTGGCTGATGGACATCTGAGACATCTGTGCCGTTGTGTTGTGTGACAGAACTGAACATTTCAGAGTGGCCTTTTATTATCCCCAGCACAAGTTGCACCTGTGTTTTTTTGTGGGGGGGTTGTATTTTATTAGGATCTCCAAAAGGCTGTTGCAAAAGCAACAGCTACTTTTCCTGGGGTCCCCACAAAACATGAAACATAATGCAGAATGACATAATACAGAACATCATTAGACAAGAACAGCTCAAGGACAGAACTACATACGTTAATGATCATGCTGTTTAATCTGCTTCCTGATATGCTATGATGATATGATATGATATGTCAGGTGGATGGATTATTTTGGCAAAGGAGAAATGCTCACTAACAGGGATGTAAACACATTTATGCACACAATATGAGAGAAATAAGCTTTTTTGCTTTTTATTTTAGCTCATGAAACATGGGACCAACACTTTACATGTTGCATTTACATTTTTGTTGAGTATATTTACAGATTATCCATTTCTCACAGGTGGAGAATAATCCTGCAGCAACAGGAAATGTGAATTATTGTGTGGATTATAATGAATGGACATTTTTGTAGGCATTGATACATTTTAGTTGGTGCAAATTAAGTCAGAAATGTTAGTGGAAATTACAAACTTTAGAATCCTTTTTAAAATGTGAATAACATACACAAAATGTCCTCCAACAACATGGGGATCAAATTAATTATAAAATAAATAAATAATAAATATAGGAAAGCAAGAGCTCCAGAATGCATTAAGATTACTCTATTGGAAGGGGAGTAGTTGTGTGTCAGCCAGGCACTCCCCGCGTCCAGAGTAGGCCACTCAGTCTGTGACCTAGTTCATAGAGAGATGAGAAATGATGCTCTGTTCCCTCCAGGCAAGTTCCATACAAGCCACAAAGGGAGGAAGGAGACTGTATATAGTCCACAATAGTCTAGGATGGTCTACAACAGTCTAGTATAGTCGACAATAGTCTAGTATGGTCTACAATAGTCCACAATAGTCTAGTATGGTCCACAATAGTCTAGTATAGGCTACAACAGTCTAGTATAGTCCACAATAGTCTAGTATGGTCTACAATAGTCGAGTATGGTCTACAATAGTCTAGTATAGGCTACAACAGTCTAGTATAGTCTAGTATGGTCTACAATAGTCTAGTATAGTCCACAACAATATAGTATAGTCTACAATATGCTAGGATAGTCTACAACAGTTTAGTATAATCTAGTGTAGTCTACAATCGTCGATCTGATTTAATGAACATTTTTATCAACATATTTCTATTACAGCATATTGGATGACTGTCATTCATATTACATATTGGAAGTTTACATACACTTAGTTTGGAGTCATTAAAACTCGTTTTTCAAGCACTCCACACATTTCTTGTTAACACACTATAGTTTTGGCAAGTCAGTTAGGACATCTACTTTGTGCATGAGACAAGTACTTTTTCCAACAATTGTTTATAGACAGATGATTTCACTTATAATTCAATGTATCACAATTCCATGGGTCAGAAGTTTACATACACTAAGTTGACTGCCTTTAAACAGCTTGGAAAATTCCAGAAAATTATGTCACGACTTTAGAAGCTTCTGATGGGCTAATTGACATAATTTTAGTCAATTGGAGGTGTATCTGTGGATGTATTTCAAGGCCTACCTTCAAACTCAGTGCCTCTTGACATCTTGACATCATGGGATAATCAAAAGAAATCAGCCAAGACTTCGGGAAAAAAATTGTAGACCTCCACAACTCTGGTTCATCATTGGGAGCAATTTCCAAACGCCTGAAGGTACACAAACAATAGGTACACAAACAATAGTACACAAGTATAAACACCATGGGACCACTTAGCCATCATACCGCTCAGAAAGGTGACGTGTTTTGTCTCCTGGAGATGAACGTACTTTGGTGCAGAAAGTGCAAATCAATCCCATAACAACAGCAAAGGACCCTGTGAAGATGCTGGAGGACACAGGTACAAAATTATCTGTATCCACAGTAAAACGAGTCCTATATCGACATAACCTGAAAGGCCGCTCAGCAAGGAAGAAGCCACTGCTCCAAAACCACCATAAAAAAGCCAGACTACAGTTTGCAACTGCACATGGGGACAAAGATCGTACTTTTTGAGTTTATGTAAACCACTGGGAATGTGATGAAAGAAATAAAAGGTGAAATAAATCATTCTCTCTACTATTAGTCTGACATTTCACATTCTTAAAATAAAGTGGTGATCCTAACTGACTTAAGACAGGGCATTTTTACTAGGATTAAATGTAAGGAATTGTGAAAAACTGAGTTTAAATGTATTTGGCTAATGTGTATGTAAACTTCTGACTTCAACTGTAGGTACACACAGGTCGAGAGAAAGATTTGAGGTGACAGACAGTGACACATGGACAGACAGTGACACATTCATCTCCCACAGTAGTATTTCTAATAATGTTCAATTTGATTTAGCTCTCTTTTAAACTAAAGTGGACATGACTAAATGACATTACTAAATATGGTCATTTAAACTAATTCATGCAATTAACTTAAATAATGTTTCCCAAAGTGCTACCTGGTCTAATTTAACAAGTAAAGTTCTTCAAATGAAATGCTCATTCTCATTGGTTAATAAGTGTTGGTGGGGCTGAGTTGTGAAGGGATACATGCTGTCCTTTTCTCTCAGCTCATGGTTGAGAGAAAACCCGGGGCGGCAGGGTAGCCTAGTGGTTAGAGCGTTGGACTAGTAACTGAAAGGTTGCAAGTTCAAATCCCCGAGCTGACAAGGTACAAATCTGTCAATCTGCCCCTGAACAGGCAGTTAACCCACTGTTCCCAGGCCGTCATTGAAAATAAGAATTTGTTCTTAACTGACTTGACTAGTAAAAAGAATAATGTGCTCCATAGCAGTTTGTTTGTTGTGGCCTGTTTGTACAGGCAGTTGATATAGGCTGTTCTGATAGACTCTCTTTAGTCCCAGTAATGAGAGAGTTGCTCTGTTTAGAGCTGGAAAAGGGGTAATCCCTAGGTATATTGTTTAGCATTTAAGCCCAGTCTAAGCTTAAGTAGGAACCCTATTAAGGGAATGAGCTTTAGAAACGCCACCATTTTTGTGAGATTTCGTATCCTGAATGTTGCTGCTATGGACAACTGTGTGAGACAAGCCATTTATTCTGAAATCCTGTATCTGTAATAAATTCAAGTCATGTTTTTTTACAATCATGGGTCTTCATTCCCACCTATCACCTCCCTTGGCTACTTTGGGTCCTCTATTCTACACCATGCTTGGTTTAAAATATGAACCAGCTAATACGTAATGAGTATGATAACTCTTCAGGCTCATCACTGAAACATAAGACCACTCAGAGGTGAATGAATGGCAGCAGAGTTGTCTTCTGTGTCCTCCGCTACATGTGAGTACTTCCTCCAGCTCTAGGTGGCCAGTAGCAGGGATCCGGTTGATTTAGTAGGTTAACTGTAGTCTTTTCCCACAACCTCTGTTTCTCTAAATGGAGTGGAATGCCATTGAGTCTGACAAGAGACTAGGCTAACTGTGTCTGCGCTCTCTTCTCTCCTGTCAGAGTATGTCTGAGGACTCGGTGGCAGTGGGCAGTAGTCACTGGGTGTCTCAGTGGACCAGTCCAGCTGCAAACCACACCAGAACCGACCCAGAGGGGTCTGGTGCTGAGTCACCTGCCTTCGTCCATCAACAGATAGGTACAGTAGGGCTCCTATATTTACCAAAATCAGGCTAATGTCAATCTGCATCTGTCTTAACTAAGGTGTATTTTCATCACATAATGGCACTAAATTACTATGGTTGAGCAATATTTATTTAATTTGAATAAGAAATGTAGCTTTACTATTTGTTTTTTTCTTCCAGAAGCGGATGCCTTTGAGTCGGGCGTTTCCATCCGAAGTACCAGCTCTGCCACCTCCAGTCTCACCGAGCGTAAACGCAGGACCCTCCCCCAGCTCCCCATCGACGACCCCCGGGCCAAGCCAGGGAAGAGCTTGTGCGGCCTGGGCCTGCATCGCTCAGAGATCGGGGAGAAAGAGGACACGGGGCCCCAGGAAAAGGAGAGGCAGGTGGAGAATGAAGGAGACAGGGCGTGTTTTACCTCCATAGAGGAGGGGGATATGATGAACCAGACCAAGGCCCCACTACAGGCCTCCTCCAAGCCCTCTCTCAGACCTATGAGCAGCAGTGAGAAGAGGTCCGAGGAGAGGAGGAGGCGGGCGGAGGATCGGATTCAGCACCACAGCAACGGAGGAGGGGACAGGGGGGAGAAGTCGGGGAGCAAGCCTCTAGTCCGTCAGGGCAGCTTCACCATTGAGAAGCCCAGTGGTGTGGTGCCCATTGAGCTGATCCCTCGGATCAAAGGTGATGCCGGTGTCCTGGGCCGCGAGCACAGTGACTCTGTGGGCAGCATGGACACAGCCACCCTGCTGAAGGACACAGAGGCTGTCATGGCCTTCCTGGAGGCCAAGCTGAGGGCTGAGAACAAGCTGGACAGAGCCAACCGTGCAGGCTTCTTCTCCCCTGAGTCAGACGTGGACACGGCCAGCACCTACAACCAGGCAGCAGGGGAGGGAGAGAAGAAACCAGCTCACCAGAAACGCCGCTCCCTCAGCAGCCTGTACAAGGAGAAGAGCAACCTGGGCTCAACCTCCAAAACCGCTGCCAGCACCAACGCTCGCGAGCGCTTGGAGAGAAAGACCAAGACCAGAACTGATCCCAGCCGGCTTGATGCTCGCCGCTCCGTCCAGCCTGCCTTGTCGCGGGCACGCCAATCCTCCCAGGATCTCACAGATGATGACCAGACCTCGTCCTTCCCCATCTCCGACATTCTTTCCTCTGACCAGGAGAGTTTGCATAGTCGCACGTACGGCCGCAGCCACTTCACCTCTACGGACGACCTGCTACATTCCAAACTGGGAGCCAAATCCAGCTGCAAGACCAGCTCCAGTAAGTCTAGTAAGACTCTCCAGGCCGCCACAGCTTCCTCCCTGGGGAAACAGGCCTCTCTGCCCCAGCCACGGCCTACCAGAACCTCCCTGCTCCGCCGGGCCCGGCTGGGGGACACATCCGACACGGACCAGGCCGATGCAGACAGGATGTCTGTGGCCTCCGAGGTGTCCACCACCAGTTCCACATCCAAGCCTCCATCTGGTCGTAAAGGGCCCTCGCGGCTGGACATGCTGGCCCAGCCCAGGAGGACACGGCTGGGCTCCATCTCGGCCCGTAGTGACTCAGAGTGTACAGTAGGTCGGAGCAGCACCTCCTCCCCTCGCCTGTCTGCAGAGACCATACTGCGCCTGGGCTTCCGCTCCCCCACCGACAACAAACTGGCTCCTCGCATGAGGGCCAACAGTGTGTCCAAGCTGACCGAGGCCAAGTCCAGAATCAGCTCCTCCATCCACAGCACTCCCTCAGGTGAGATCATGCTCTCATCTCTGATAGGTTCACTCAGAAAATAAAGGACAGATTGAAACACTCTGTATTTTATTATTTAATGTAAACATTTAAAGAGCAAGTCAACTGTTTTTTTCATCCCGTTGTTTCCAAATCCCCCACACCCTCCATCCCTCCATACCTTCTCCGCTATGCAATCTGGTTTCCGAGCTGGTCACGGGTGCACCTCTCCCCCGTTCAAGGTCCTAAATGATATCAGAACTGCCATCGATAAGAGACAGTACTGTGCAGCTGTATTCATAGACCTGGCCAAGGCTTTCGACTCTGTCAATCCCCACATTCTTATCGGCAGATTCAACGGCCTTGGTTTCTGAAATGACTGCCTCGCCTGGTTCAACAACTACTTCTCAGACAGAGTTAAGTGTGTCAAATCGGAGGGCATGTTATCCGGACCTCTGGAAGTCTCTATGGGGGTTAAAAAACATGAGCTGGCGCACACCCAGAATAATAGTTTGTATGGAGGTGCTGACTAAACTATAAACTATCAAAATAAAGTCACACACTCCATGTGTAATCTCCCAGAAATTTAGTGGGTATTTTTCAACGTTTCGGCATCACGGTGCCTTTCTCAGGGTAATGTCATGAATACTTAAACCAGGTTATGTAGACACACAGTGCAAGCACCTGGTGCAAGTATGACATTAGTATGACATCATGACCTTACCCTGAGGAAGGCACAGTGATGCTGAAATGTTGGTAAATACCCATTCAATTGCTGGGAGATTATACATGGAGTGTGCAACTTTCTTTATTTTGATAGTTTATAGTCTCCATGGGGGTGCCACAGAGTTCAGTTCTCGGGCCGACTCTCTTATCTGTATACATCAATGATGTCGCTCTTGCTGCTGGTGATTCTCTGATCCACCTCTACGCAGACGATAATATTCTGTATACTTCTGGCCCTTCTTTGGGCACTGTGTGAACTATCCTCCAGATGAGCTTCAATGCCATACAACTCTTCTTCCGTGGCCTCCAACGGCTCTTAAATGCAAGTAAAGCTAAATGCATGCTCTTCAATTGATCGCTACCAGCACCTGCCTGTCCGTCCAGCATCACTACTCTGGACAGTTCTGACTTAGAATATGTGGACAAATACCTAGGTGTCTGGTTAGACTGTAAACTCTTCTACAAAATAGCCTCCAACACTCTACTCAGCAAATTGGATGCCGTCTATCACAGTTGTGTCACCAAAGCCCCATATACTACCTAACACTGCGACCTGTATGCTCTCGTTGGCTGGCTCTTGCTTCATATTCGTCACCAAACCCACTGGCTCCAGGCCATCTATAAGTCTTTGCTAGTTAAAGCACCGCCTTATCTCAGCTCACTGGTCACCATAGCAGCACCCACCCGTAGCACGTGCTCCAACAGGTATATTTCACTGGTCACCCGCAAAGCTAATTCCTCCTTTGGCCGCCTTTGGCAGCAGAGAACTGGAACAAATGACTGGAACTAATTGCAAAAATTACTGAAGCTGGAGACTCATATCTCCCTCACTAACTTTAAGCACCAGCTGTCAGAACAGCTCACAGATCACTGCACCTGTACATAGCCCATCTTGTAAATAGACCATCCAACTACCTCATCCCCATACTGTTATTTATTTATGTTTGCTCCTTTGCACCCCAGTATCTCTATTTGCACATTCATCTTCCGCACATCTATCACTCCAGTGTTTAATTGCTCAATTGTAGTTATTTTGCCACTATAACCTATTTATTGCCTTAACTCCCTTATTTTACCTCATTTGCACACACTATACTTTTTTTCTATTGTGTTATTGACTGTATGTTAGTTTATTCCGTGTGTAACTAACTCTGTTGATGTTTGTGTCGCACTGCTTTGCTTTATCTTGGCCAGGTCGCAGTTGTAAATGAGAACTTGTTCTCAACTATCCTACGTGGTTAAATAAAGGTGAAATAAAAAATATAAAATCATGAAAATAATGTGGTGTGAAGGAATGTTTAGAATTGTTCCTCTTTTACATCATCGTGATTCTTGGATAGGCTTGCCCTTTTTCCTGTCCTGTCTTTGTCAGTGTTTGTCTTTGTCCATGTGTTTTGTGGTCAGTGTTTGTCTTTGTCCATGTGTTTTGTGGTCAGTGTTTGTCTTTGTCCCTGTGTGTTGTGGTCAGTGTTTGTCATTGTCCACGTGTGTGTTGTGGTCAGTGTTTGTCATTGTCCATGTGTGTGTTGTGGTCAGTGTTTGTCATTGTCCATGTGTGTGTTGTGGTCAGTATTTGTTCCTGTCCATGTGTGTGTTGTGGTCAGTGTTTGTCCTTGTCCATGGGTGTGTTGTGTGGTGGTGTTTAGTGTGTGTGTGTGTGTGTGTGTGTGTGGTGGTTTTTAGTGTGTGTGTGTGTGGTGGTGTTTAGTGTGTGTGTGTGGTGTTGTTTAGTGTGTGTGTGTGTGGTGGTGTTTAGTGTGTGTGTGGTGGTGTGGTGGTGTTTAGTGTGTGTGTGGTGGTGTTTAGTGTGTGTGTGTGTGTGGTGGTGTTTAGTGTGTGTGTGTGTGTGGTGGTGTTTAGTGTGTGTGTGTGTGTGTGGTGGTGTTTAGTGTGTGTGTGTGTGTGTGTGTGGTGGTGTTTAGTGTGTGTGTGTGTGTGGTGTGGTGGTGTTTAGTGTGTGTGTGTGTGTGTGGTGGTGTTTAGTGTGTGTGTGTGTGTGTGTGGTGGTGTTTTGTGTGTTTGGTGGTGTTTTGTGTGTGTGTGGTGGTGTTTTGTGTGTGTGTGGTGGTGTTTTGTGTGTGTGTGTGGTGGTGTTTTGTGTGTGTGGTGGTGTTTTGAGTGTGTGTGTGTGGTGTTTTGAGTGTGTGTGTGGTGGTGTTTAGTGTTGTTTATTGTGAGTGTGTGGTGTTTAGTGTGTGGGCGGTGTGGTGTTTAGTGTGTGTGTGGTGTTTAGTGTGTGTGTGGTGGTGTTTAGTGTGTGTGTGTGTGTGGTGGTGTTTAGTGTGTGTGTGTGCGGTGGTGTTTAGTGTGTGTGTGTGTGTGGTGGTGTTTAGTGTGTGTGTGGTGGTGTTTAGTGTGTGTGTGTGGTGTGGTGGTGTTTAGTGTGTGTGTGGTGGTGTTTAGTGTGTGTGTGTGTGTGTGTGTGTGTGTGTGTGTGTGTGTGTGTGTGTGTGGTGTTTTGTGTGTGTGTGGTGGTGTTTTGTGTGTGTGGTGGTGTTTTGAGTGTGTGTGTGGTGGTGTTTTGAGTGTGTGTGTGGTGGTGTTTAGTGTTGTTTATTGTGAGTGTGTGGTGTTTAGTGTGTGGGCGGTGTGGTGTTTAGTGTGTGTGTGTGGTGTTTAGTGTGTGTGTGTGTGGTGGTGTTTAGTGTGTGGTGGTGTTTCGTGTTTGTGTTTGTGGTGGTGGTGTTTAGTGTGTGTGGTGTATAGTGTGTGTGTGTGTGTGGTGGTGTTTAGTGTGTGTGGTGGTGGTGTTTTGTGTGTGTGGTTTTTAGTGTATGGGGTGGTGTTTCGTGGATGTGGTGGTGTTTAGTGTTTGTAGTGTGTGGTGGTGGTATTTAGTGTGTGTGTTAGTATTTAGTGTGTGTGTTGGTGTTCAGTGTGTGTGTGTGTGGTTGTGTTTAGTGTGTGTGGTGGTGTTTAGTGTGTGTGGTGTTTAATGTTTGTGGTGGTGGTTAGTGTGTTTGGTGTGTGTTGGTGTTTAGTGTGTGGGGTGTGTGGTGGTGTTTAATGTGTGGGGTGTGTGGTGGTGTATAATGTGGGGGGGGCGGTGGTTAGTGTGTGGGGTGTGTGTGGTGGTGTTTAGTGTGTTTGGTGTGTGGGGTGTGTGTGGTGGTGTTTAGTGTGTTTGGTGTGTGGTGGTGTTTAGCGTGTGTAGTGGTGTGGTGGTGTTTAGCGTGTGTGGTGGTGTTTAGCGTGTGTGTGTGGTGGTTAGCGTGTGTGTGTGGTGGTGCTTCGCATATGTGTGTGGTGGTGTTTAGTGTGTGTGGTGTGGTGGTGTTTAGTGTGTGCCTAGTTCTTGGAGAGATACCATCCTGTAGGGTTTCACTCCAACTCTGTTCCTGGAAAGATACCGTCCTGTAGGGTTTCACTCCAACCCTGTTCCTGGAGAGATACCGTCCTGTAGGGTTTCACTCCAACCCTGTTCCTGGAGATATACCGTCCTGTAGAGTTTCACTCCAACTCTGTTCCTGGAGAGATACCGTCCTGTAGGGTTTCACTCCAACTCTGTTCCTGGAGAGATACCGTCCTGTAGGGTTTCACTCCAACCCTGTTCCTGGAGAGATACCGTCCTGTAGGGTTTCACTCCAACTCTGTTCCTGGAGAGATACCGTCCTGTAGGGTTTCACTCCAACCCTGTTCCTGGAGAGATACCGTCCTGTAGGGTTTCACTCCAACCCTGTTCCTGGAGAGATACCGTCCTGTAGGGTTTCACTCCAGCTCTGTTCTTGGAGAGATACCGTCCTGTAGGGTTTCACTCCAACTCTGTTCCTGGAGAGATACCGTCCTGTAGGGTTTCACTCCAGCTCTGTTCTTGGAGAGATACCGTCCTGTAGGGTTTCACTCCAACTCTGTTCCTGGAGAGATACCGTCCTGTAGGGTTTCACTCCAGCTCTGTTCTTGGAGAGATACCGTCCTGTAGGGTTTCACTCCAACTCTGTTCCTGGAGAGATACCGTCCTGTAGGGTTTCACTCCAACTCTGTTCCTGGAGAGATACCGTCCTGTAGGGTTTCACTCCAACCCTGTTCCTGGAGAGATACCGTCCTGTAGGGTTTCACTCCAACTCTGTTCCTGGAGAGATACCGTCCTGTAGGGTTTCACTCCAACCCTGTTCCTGGAGAGATACCGTCCTGTAGGGTTTCAATCCAACCCTGTTCCTGGAGAGATACCGTCCTGTAGGGTTTCACTCCAACCCTGTTCCTGGAGAGATACCGTCCTGTAGGGTTTCACTCCAACTCTGTTCCTGGAGAGATACCGTCCTGTAGGGTTTCACTCCAACTCTGTTCCTGGAGAGATACCGTCCTGTAGAGTTTCACTCCAACCCTGTTCCTGGAGAGATACCGTCCTGTAGGGTTTCACTCCAGCTCTGTTCCTGGAGAGATACCGTCCTGTAGGGTTTCACTTCAACCCTGTTCCTGGAGAGATACCGTCCTGTAGGGTTTCACTCCAACCCTGTTCCTGGAGAGATACCGTCCTGTAGGGTTTCACTCCAACCCTGTTCCTGGAGAGATACCGTCCTGTAGGGTTTCACTCCAACTCTGTTCCTGGCGAGATACCGTCCTGTAGAGTTTCACCCCAACCCTGTTCCTGGAGAGATACCGTCCTGTAGGGTTTCACTCCAGCTCTGTTCCTGGAGAGATACCGTCCTGTAGGGTTTCACTCCAACCCTGTTCCTGGAGAGATACCGTCCTGTAGAGTTTCACTCCAACTCTGTTCCTGGAGAGATACCGTCCTGTAGGGTTTCACTCCAGCTCTGTTCCTGGAGAGATACCGTCCTGTAGGGTTTCACTCCAACTCTGTTCCTGGAGAGATCCCGTCCTGTAGGGTTTCACTCCAACTCTGTTCCTGGAGAGATACTGTCCTGTAGGGTTTCACTCCAACCCTGTTCCTGGAGAGATACCGTCCTGTAGGGTTTCACTCCAACTCTGTTCCTGGAGAGATACCGTCCTGTAGGGTTTCACTCCAACCCTGTTCCTGGAGAGATACCGTCCTGTAGGGTTTCACTCCAACTCTGTTCCTGGAGAGATACCATCCTGTAGGGTTTCACTCCAACCCTGTTCCTGTAGAGATACCGTCCTGTAGAGTTTCACTCCAACTCTGTTCCTGGAGAGATACCGTCCTGTAGGGTTTCACTCAAACTCTAATCTTGCTCACCTGATTCTAATCATTAGCTGCTTGATAAGCTGAACCAGATTAGTTTCAACTCGAAAACCTACAGGAGGGTAGCTCTCCAGGAACAGGGTTGGAGAGCCCTGGTGTAAACCTACAGGAGGGTAGCTTTCCAGGAACAGGGTTGGAGAGCCCTGGTGTAAACCTATAGGAGGGTAGCTCTCCAGGAACAGGGTTGGAGATTGGCTAGAAGTGACAATGTCATCGGCCAAAGCTGACTGATCTTTTAGTGGATCTTAATTGGCGATACAGAGCAAAATAGATTAAGACAATTGTCACTGAGGGAACCTTAGCCTCATTGCTGATGCAAGACATAAGCAATGTTGTGATCAGCACTGGGCTCTGTTGTTTAGGGGCTGTACTCCCCCTAGTGGAAATAGTTATTTAAGACATTACCATAGCATACTAGAACTTGTCATGAAGATGTTACTACAGTGAATCCAATTGTTATATTTTAAATATTTAGAGAGCATTTGGTCAATACTGTACATTACACATTTTGCACAGATGTGACATTGTGAGAAACAGTAGCTTAATATTTCCTCCAAGATATCCATACCTTCTTGTTTGATGCTTGGGTGATGGGGCGCCCTCATTTGATGCTTTTGTTGTGTGTCAGCTGACGGAAATCAGTCTGCCTTTTTAACTGTTTGTCATTGTTCCTAATAATGACATTATTAACACAAGCTCTGCAAATGATAGACTTTCATTCTAGATACAGCCTCAAAATTGCTTCAATTACATTATTTTCATCGTTATGTAAATAGAAAACTTTAAACTGAAACGACAGGCTTAGATTATATCAGATCCACACCCTTCAACTGAAACAAGAGGCTTAGATTATATCAGATCCACACCCTTCAACTGAAACAAGAGGCTTAGATTCTATCAGATCCACACCCTTCAACTGAAACAAGAGGCTTAGATTCTATCAGATCCACACCCTTCAACTGAAACAAGAGGCTTAGATTCTATCAACTGAAACAAGAGGCTTAGATTCTATCAGATCCACACCCTTCAACTGAAACAAGAGGCTTAGATTCTATCAGATCCACACCCTTCAACTGAAACAAGAGGCTTAGATTCTATCAGATCCACACCCTTCAACTGAAACAAGAGGCTTAGATTCTATCAGATCCACACCTTTCAACTAAAACAAGAGGCTTAGATTCTATCAGATCCACACCCTTCAACTAAAACAAGAGGCTTAGATTCTATCAGATCCACACCTTTCAACTAAAACAAGAGGCTTAGATTCTATCAGATCCACACCCTTCAACTAAAACAAGAGGCTTAGATTCTATCAGATCCACACCTTTCAACTAAAACAAGAGGCTTAGATTCTATCAGATCCACACCTTTCAACTAAAACAAGAGGCTTAGATTCTATCAGATCCACACCTTTCAACTAAAACAAGAGGCTTAGATTCTATCAGATCCACACCCTTCAACTAAAACAAGAGGCTTAGATTCTATCAGATCCACACCTTTCAACTAAAACAAGAGGCTTAGATTCTATCAGATCCACACCTTTCAACTAAAACAAGAGGCTTAGATTCTATCAGATCCACACCCTTCAACTAAAACAAGAGGCTTAGATTCTATCAGATCCACACCTTTCAACTAAAACAAGAGGCTTAGATTCTATCAGATCCACACCTTTCAACTAAAACAAGAGGCTTAGATTCTATCAGATCCACACCCTTCAACTAAAACAAGAGGCTTAGATTCTATCAGATCCACACCTTTCAACTAAAACAAGAGGCTTAGATTCTATCAGATCCACACCCTTCAACTGAAACAAGAGGCTTAGATTATATCAGATCCACACCCTTCAACTGAAACAAGAGGCTTAGATTCTATCAGATCCACACCCTTCAACTAAAACAAGAGGCTTAGATTCTATCAGATCCACACCCATCAACAGAAACAAGAGGCTTAGATTATATCAGATCCACACCCTTCAACTAAAACAAGAGGCTTAGATTCTATCAGATCCACACCCTTCAACTAAAACAAGAGGCTTAGATTCTATCAGATCCACACCTTTCAACTAAAACAAGAGGCTTAGATTATATCAGATCCACACCCTTCAACTGAAACAAGAGGCTTAGATTATATCAGATCCACACCTTTCAACTAAAACAAGAGGCTTAGATTCTATCAACTAAAACAAGAGGCTTAGATTCTATTTCTACCCTCATCTTACATTCCAGTATTCAAACTTGTAAACGAGGCTGCATGGGATTTCTCTTAATGTGACTCCATGCAGCCTCGTTTCAGCATCATTATTTCTATACAGTGCCTTGCGAAAGTATTCGGCCCCCTTGAACTTTGCGACCTTTTGCCACATTTCAGGCTTCAAACATAAAGATATAAAACTGTATTTTTTTGTGAAGAATCAACAACAAGTGGGACACAATCATGAAGTGGAACGACATTTATTGGATATTTCAAACTTTTTTAACAAATCAAAAACTGAAAAATTGGGCATGCAAAATTATTCAGCAAAATTATACTTTCGCAAGGCACTGTACCTTCACTGATTATGTGGTACTGTATACTTTCACTGATTATGTGGTACTGTATAATTTCACTGATTATGTGGTACTGTATACTTTCACTGATTATGTGGTACTGTATAATTTCACTGATTACGTGGTACTGTATATCTTCACTGATTATGTGGTACTGTATACTTTCACTGATTATGTGGTACTGTATACTTTCACTGATTATGTGGTACTGTATAATTTCACTGATTACGTGGTACTGTATACCTTCACTGATTATGTGGTACTGTATACATTCACTGATTATGTGGTACTGTATACTTTCACTGATTACGTGGTACTGTATACCTTCACTGATTACGTGGTACTGTATACCTTCACTGATTATGTGGTACTGTATACCTTCACTGATTACGTGGTACTGTATACCTTCACTGATTATGTGGTACTGTATACCTTCACTGATTATGTGGTACTGTATACATTCACTGATTACGTGGTACTGTATACCTTCACTGATTACGTGGTACTGTATACCTTCACTGATTACGTGGTACTGTATACCTTCACTGAATACGTGGTACTGTATACCTTCACTGATTACCTTGTACTGTATACCTTCACTGATTACGTGGTACTGTATACCTTCACTGATTACATGGTACTGTATACCTTCACTGATTACGTGGTACTGTATACCTTCACTGATTACGTGGTACTGTATACCTTCACTGATTACGTGGTACTGTATACCTTCACTGATTACGTGGTACTGTATACCTTCACTGATTACGTGGTACTGTATACCTTACATTTACATTTACATTTAAGTCATTTAGCAGACGCTCTTATCCAGAGCGACTTACAAACTTCACTGATTACGTGGTACTGTTTACCTTCACTGATTACGTGGTACTGTATACCTTCACTGATTACGTGGTACTGTATACCTTCACTGATTACGTGGTACTGTATACCTTCACTGATTACGTGGTACTGTATACCTTCACTGATTACGTGGTACTGTATACCTTCACTGATTACGTGGTACTGTATACCTTCACTGATTACGTGGTACTGTATACCTTCACTGATTACGTGGTACTGTATACCTTCACTGATTACGTGGTACTGTTAGAGCCACATCCATCTCCACCAGCCTCACGTCAGGCTATCTTGTCAGGATTTGTGTAGAGATCATTATGTGCCACTGTTAAAACCACATCTATCTTGTCAGGATTTGTGTAGAGATCATTATGTGCCACTGTTAAAACCACATCTATCTTGTCAGGATTTGTGTAGAGATCATTATGTGCCACTGTTAAAACCACATCTATCTTGTCATGATTTGTGTAGAGATCATTATGTGCCACTGTTAAAACCACATCTATCTTGTCATGATTTGTGTAGAGATCATTATGTGCCACTGTTAAAACCACATCTATCTTGTCAGGATTTGAGTAGAGATCAGAGTTACAGAAGTCTGCTTGGCTTGCTTTAAGATAGAATGCTTTAGACAATGTGCGTATCCGCTGCTTTTTGAATAACTGAAATAAACTCAAATACAGTTATCAAGGGATAATTGTGTTGTATCTTTCTCCCTGACCTTAGCCTCTAACAGGTGGAGACGATTGCCCCCAGAGTATGGATCCACCTCCGAGGAGGAGTTTGGCTCCAACAGGACCTCCCCCAAACCCGGGCGCCCCCTGCGCCCACACCCGGTCCTGAGGGGTACCAGACTGGGGGGCTCCACCGGCATCCTCAACTCTGGTCAGGTTGGCCCTGGAGGCGTGGTCCTGAAACACCACATGAGAGAACAACAGGAGGAGTACGTCAAGGACTGGACCGCTCACAGCGAGGAGATTGCCAGGTACTCATCTAAGCTCAATTTATATGCCTCATGGACATGGCACAGGTGGTAAATATGATCTGGAGATAGGGCATCCCCAGGAATAGGTTAGTGTTTTCAATCTCATTAAACAATTGTGATCTTTAGTTAGTCCACTCTGAGGTGCTCTGTTTTGTCAAGCTGTAATAAATGGTTCCCGACTCAGTGGGGTCATGTGATAGAACCATCCCACTGGGCAAAAACTGGTTGAATGAACGTTGTTTCCACACAAAAATTTTAGTGGAAAACTGATTGGATTTGGATCAGGGAGACTGAACTGGGCAGACAGCAGTGAGAAAAGGACAGATTCATACTGCCTCAGAGCAAGCACAAGGAATGTCTTACAAAAGAAAGGACCTGCATCAGACAAGGAGATTGAAAGTAATGGAAGATAACGTTATGTTATCGCAAGTATCTCTTAGTGTAAACATTTTTTAGTTCAGGTTCCCTGCATACAATGCTTGTGTAGGATATTGTTGTTTACAAGTGAATATTGTCAATTCACTTCGGCCTCTAGATGGAGGTTAGACAATTTTCAATCTTTAGAATGGTTCTATGTGCTGTGTCAATTGATTATACAGTAGGCTAAGTGCTTTTTGTTGAGTCTGACATACAGATGTTCCTCAATGTCTAATGAGTAGTCTTAGGTAATACTGTCTCCTTGTGAGATATCTGTGTGTGTACTGATTTAGAGAAGTGTTCCAGCAGCCTGTCTGGTTACTTCCCTGTGTGCGTAGGATCAGTCAAGACCTAACCAAGGACCTGGCCATCCTTGCCCGGGAGATCCACGATGTGGCCGGAGAGATCGACTCGGTCAGCTCCTCTGGCACGGCTCCCAGCACCACAGTCAGCACCGCCGCCACCACACCCGGCTCCACTATTGACACCCACGAAGTGATAGGCCGCACGCAGGAAGGCACGCAGGATGGCTTGCAAAAGGTGTTTGACTTCTTCCTTCCTTCTACTACTAATGCTCAACATACTGCTTTAGCATAACTTTGGATTTGATCTGCTGCAGAAGGTGTGGACTG
>NC_088235.1:19799142-19811642 GCF_036934945.1 Oncorhynchus masou masou | reverse complement strand
TTGAACATTGTTGCAACACTGTATATAGACATATGACATATGAAATGTCTTTATTGTAAACATGTTTCCCATGCCAATAAATCCCCTTAAATTGAAAGAGAGGGAGTGCTTTTAGCCTTGTGTTTGCTGGGCGGTGTCTCTTTTGTTTGTGTGTTGTAGGCAGCGTTGTGTTGTTTGAATAGCAGCTGAGAGAGCTGAACGAGGGTCCACCTGAATTCAACATCTCAGAAACAAATGGCACAGCCACTACAGACCACTTCAGATTACAGAGAAAACAAGTCAAGTCCTTCACCCCTGCTCACTAAGTGGAATATCTCTGTCCTGTCCCCTACTGAATGTGTGTGTGTGTGTGTGTGTGTGTGTGTGTGTGTGTGTGTGTGTGTGTGTGTGTGTGTGTGTGTGTGTGTGTGTGTGTGTGTGTGTGTGTGTGTGTGTGTGTGTGTGTGTTGATGTTGACTGTGTACTGTGTTGTGCACTGTGTGGTGTGTGTTGTGGCACTGTTGTGTACTGGTCCTGTGTGGCTCAGTCGGTAGAGCATGGCGCTTGCAACGCCAAGCGTCGTGGGTTCGTTTCCCACTGGGGCCACCCATATGCAAAAGTAGTGGCCCCAGCCGACTTGTAAGTCGCTTTGGACAAAAGCGTCTGCTAAATGGGATATATTATTATATTAGTATGTGCAGCTCTGTGTATGCACATGAGTTCAAGGTTATGTCTGTGTGTGTAGTGTAGTCATTGTGTGTGTAATGTAGTCATTGTGTTTGTGGTGGAGTCATTGTGTGTATGTAGTGTAGTGATTGTGTGTGTTGTCCTATGCTCTCCTGGTTCTTTAATGTTTGGAGGTGTACTCTCTCCAGTGGTGTTGTTGTCCTGGAAGGTTGGACTGAGAATCCAGGTAGTTGCTGCAGCAGCCACAATGTGCCTTCCTGCCTGCCTGCCTGCCTGCCTGGGGAATAGCAGGGGGTCCACCCATGCTCTGGCTGTAATATCATTCCTGATTTGCATACTAATTACAAAACATATTGAGTGCCAGTCATATGGTAAATAAAACCATTGTTTGGGAGCGTTATTGAAAATGTGACCATAATGTCACCCTACAGAGGCCTGTGCAATGAGAAGAAAATACTGTATACAAACCTCCCTTCAGGCCTGTGTTCTATTTCCATATGAAGTAGTAATTAGGGTGTAGGGCGACACAGGGAACACGGTCAATGTGAACTACTGAGATATAGCCTCACAGCCCAGCTAGCTAAGTCTCACCACCACACTCCCATTATGCCCACCCACCCTCCCAGGAGGAGTACAGTGAAGAAAAGGAGGAGTACAGTGAAGAACAGGAGGAGTCAGTGAAGAACAGGAGGAGTACAGTGAAGAGCAAGACTAGTACAGTGAAAAGCAAGACTAGTACAGTGAAGAACAAGACTAGTACAGTGAAGAACAAGAGGAGTACAGTGAAGAGCAAGACTAGTACAGTGAAGAACAAGACTAGTACAGTGAAGAACAAGACGAGTACAGTGAAGAACAAGACTAGTACAGTGAAGAGCAAGAGGAGTACAGTGAAGAGCAAGACTAGTACAGTGAAGAACAAGACTAGTACAGTGAAGAACAAGAGGAGTACAGTGAAGAACAAGACTCGTACAGTGAAGAGCAAGACTAGTACAGTGAAGAACAAGAGGAGTGCAGTGAAGAGCAAGACTAGTACAGTGAAGAACAAGAGGAGTGCAGTGAAGAACAAGAGGAGTGCAGTGAAGAGCAAGACTAGTACAGTGAAGAACAAGAGGAGTGCTCTGAACAACAGGAGGAGTACAGTAAAGTCATCAATGTACACGTTCCACTTAATATCATAGTGTGTATATACAATACAATACAATAAAAGTTTTTGATGACAGCTTTGCACACGCTTGGCATTCTCTCAACCAGCTTCATGAGGTAGTCACCTGGAATGCTTTTCAATTAACTGGTGTGCTAATTGTGTTGATGTGTAAAACGGTAAAAGACCAAATCCGTATTATGGCAAGAGCAGCCCAAATGAGCAAATAGAAATTACAGTCCATCATTACTTTAAGACATGAAGTTCAGTCAATTAGGAACATTTCAAGAGCTTTGAAAGTTTCTTCAAGTGCAGTCGCAAAACCATCAAGCACTTTGATGAAATTGGCTCTCACGAGGACCGCCACAGGAATGGAAGACCCAGAGTTCCCTCTGCTACAGAGTATAAATTCATTAGAATTACCAGCCTCCGAACATGCAGTCCAAATAAAGGCTTCGTAGAGTTCAAGTAACAGACACATCTCAACATCAACTGTTCAAAGGGGACTGTGTGAATCAGTCCTCCAAGGTCAAATTGCTGCAAATAAACCACTACTAAAGGACACAAATAAGAAGACTTGCTTGGGTCAAGAAACACGAGCAATGGACATTAGACCGGTGGGAATTTGTCCTTCAGTCTGGAGTCCAAATTAGAGATTTTTGATTCCAACTATCATGACCTTGTGCGATGCGGTGTGGGTGAACGGATGATCTCCACATATGCATTCCTCACCGTAAAGCATGGTGGAGGAGGTGTTATGGTGTGGGGCTGCTTTGCTGGTGACACTGACTATGATTTATTTAGAATTCAAGGCATACTTAACCAGCATGGCTACCACAGCATTCTGCAGCAATACGCCATCCCATCTGGTTTGCGCTTAGAGGACTATCATTTGTTTTTCAACAGAAGAATGACCCAACACACCTCCAAGCTGTGTAAGGGCTATTTAACCAAGAAGAATAGTGATGGAGTCCTGCATCAGACGACCTGGCCTCCACAATCCCCCGACTTCAATCAAATTGAAATGGTTTGGGATGAGTCGGACCACAGAGTGAAGGAAAGGCAGCCAACAAGTGCTCAGCATATGTGGGAACTCCTTCAAGACTGTTGGAAAAGCATTTCAGGTGAAGCTAGTTGAGAGAATGTCAAGAGAGTGCAAATCTGTCATCAAGGCCAAGGGTGGCTATTTTGACGAATCTAAAATACATATTTTTTTTAGATTTGTTTAACACTTTTTTGGTTACTACATGATTTCATATGTGTTATTTCATGGTTTTGATGTATTCACTATTATTCTACAATGTAGAAAATAGTAAAATAAAGAAAAACCCTTGAATGAGTAGGTGTTCTAAAACTTTTGACCGGTAGTGTACAGTCCCCCCTCTTAGCCTTGCCCTCCCCCTTCCTCTCCTCCATTAACCTATACTTCACTGTCGGTAGTGGAGATGGAGAGAGAGAAAGAAAGAGATGTTCCTACTGTAGAACAGAGAGGGGGAGAGAGTGCATGCAAGAGAATGTAAAGGGGAGAAAGAGAGAGGACACCTTAACTGATTCCTTCACACTTTGGGCTTCTAACACAAAACATAAAAACTGAGATGGTTCCTGACAGAAGGCAGGGTTGTCATCAGGCTGTCTGCTAATATGCCAGCGTCAAAGCAGCTGCCTGGGTGCGCCCGCAGGCATCGCCGCTCAGCGTGCATACACACAATGATAAACCATCAGGCCTGCCCATTCACCCCCCTGAGAGGCCGCTTAATCCAACGTGACTACACTTGACAGAAAAAGCAAATTCACTTCCACTTGCATTCTGGGGAAGAGGCCACTCTAAAGATAAAGGGCAGCGCTGAGCACAGCGGTGTGTGTGTGTGTGTATGTTTACAGAACTCAGTGCATTTGGAAAGTATTCAAAACCCTTGACTTTTTCCACACTTTGTAACGTTGCAGCATTATTCTAAAATGGATTAAATTCTTAATTTCCCTCATCAATCTTTACCCAATACCCATGATGACAAAGCAAAAACTGTTTTTTAGACATTTTTGCAAATATATATATATATATATATATATAATAAACTGAAATATCACATTTACACATGTATTCAGACCCATTACTCAGTACTTTGTTGAAGCACCTTTGGCAGCGATTACAGCATTGAGTCTTCTTGGGTATGACGCTACAAGCTTGACACACTTGTATTTTTGGAGGTTCTCCTGTCAGGTTGTATGGGGAGTGTCACTGCACAGCTATTTTCGTGTCTCTCCAGAGATGTTCAATCAGGTCCAAGTCTGGTCTCTGGCTGGTCCACTGAAGTACATTCAGAGACTTGTCTAGAAGCCATTCTTGTGTTGTCTTGGCTGTGTGCTTAGGATTGTTTTCATGTTGGAAGGTGAACCTTCACCCCAGTCTGAGGTCCTGAGTGCTCTGGAGCAGGTTTTCATCAAGGATCTCTCTGTACTTCGCTCCGTTCATCTTTCCCTCGATAAAGGACTTTTCTCCCAGCCCCTGCCGCTGAAAAACAGCCCCATGGCATCATGCTGCCACCACCATGCTTCACCGTAGGTGTTTCCTCAAGATGTGGCACTTGGAATTCAGGCCAAAGAGTTCAATCTTGGTTTCATCAGACCAGAGAATCTTGTTTCTCATGGTCTGATAGTCTTTAGGTGCTTTTTGGCAAACTCCAAGTGTGCTGTCATGTGCCTTTTACTGAGGAGTGGCTTCTGTCTGGCCAAAAGGCCCGATTGGTGGAGTGCTGCAGAGATGGTTGTCCTTCTGGAATGTTCTCCCATCTCCACAGATGAACTCTGGAGCACTGTCAGAGTGATCACTGGGTTCTCTCTAGGAAGAGTCTTGGATGTTCCAAACGTCTTCCATTTAAGAAAGATGGAGGCCACTCTGTTCTTGGGGACCTTCAATGCTGCAGACAATGTTTAGTACCCTTGACACAATCTTGTTTCGGAGCTCTATGGACAATTACTTCTACCTCATTGCTTGGCTTTTGATCTGACATGCACTGTCAACTGTGCGACCTTATATGGACAGGTGTGTGCCTTTCCAAATCATGTCCAATACATTGAATTTACCACAGGTGGACTCCAATCAAGTATATACATCTCAAGGATGATTAATGGAAACTGGATGCATTTCGAGAGTCAGCGGGCGGGCGGTCGGTTGGTCGGTCGGTCGGCCGGCCGGCAGGCAGGCAGGCAGGCAGGCAGGCAGGCAGGCAGGCAGGCAGGCAGGCAGGCAGGCCTCTATACATCTCAGTACCTGCCTGCATCTCAGTACCTGCCTGCCTGCCTGTCTGTCTGTCTGTCTGTCTGTCTGTGAGGACACTAGTCCTCTCCAGGGGTGTTCTCCACATCAAGCTGTCTCACTACAGGAACAGATAGACTAGTGTCCTGTCCAGGGGTGTTCTCCACATCAAGCGGTCTCACTACAGAAAAATATAGACTAGTGTCCTGTCCTGGGGTGTTCTCCACATCAAGCTGTCTCACTACATAAACAGATCGACTAGTGTCCTGTCCAGGGGTGTTCTCCACATCAAGCTGTCTCACTACAGAAAAATATAGACTAGTATCCTGTCCAGGGGTGTACTCTACAACAAGCTGTCTCACTACAGAAAAAGGAGAAAGACATTAGTCTATCTCCTTAATGCTGAGTGCCAAGCAGAGGCGAGAGTAGTTCCCATTTTTAGTCTTTGGAATTACTCGGCCGGGGATCGAACTCTGAAATTTCCAATCTTAGGACGGATACTTGCCTCCCAATTCCCCCTTTCCCAATACACATGTAAATATTGGACTCAACATTTTGCCTTCCTGTATTATTTGCTTTTGTATTTATTATGGATCCCATTAGCTGCTGCCAAAGCAGCAGCTACTCTTCCTGGGGTCCAGCAAAATTAAGGCAGTTTATACAATTTGAAAAACATTACAAAACGTTCACAGATTTCACAACACGATGTGTGCCCTCAGGCCCCTACTCCACCACTACCACATATCTACAGTACTAAATCCATGTGTATGATAGGTCGTATATTACCCTGTGTGTGTGTGCATGTGTCTTTGCCAATGTTTATGTTGTTTCACAGTCCCCGCTGTTCAATACGGTGTTTTTAAATGTTTTTTAAATCTAATTTTACTGCTTGCGTCAGTTACTTGATGTGGAAGAGAGTTCCATGTAGTCATGACTCTATGTAGTACTGTGTGCCTCCTATAGTCTGTTCTGGACTTGGGGACTGTGAAGAGGCCTCTTGTGTCATGTCTCGTGGTGTATGCATAGGTGTCCGAGCTGTGTGCCAGTAGTTTAGACATCTCGGTGCATTCAACATATCAATGCCTCTCATAAATTAAAGTAGTGATGAAGTAAATCTCTCCTCCACTTTCAGCCTGGAGAGATTGACATGTATATTATTAATATTAGCTCTATGTGTACATCCAAGGGCCTACCTTGCTACACTGTTCTGAGCCAATTGCAAAGTCCTTTTTTTGTGGCACATGACCACACGACTGAACAGTAGACAAGATGCTACAAAACTAGGGCCTGTGGGAACTGCCTTGTTGATGGTGTTGTTTAGAAGGCAGAGCATCGCTTTATTATAGACATACTTTTCCCCATCTTAGCTCCTACTGCATCAATATGCTTTGACCATGACAGTTTACAACCTAGGGTTACTCCAAGCAGTTAAGTCATCTCAACTTGCTCAATTTCTGTCGCGCCCTGATCTGTTTCACCTGTTCCTGTGATTGTCTCCACCCGCTCCAGGTGTTGCTTATTTTCCCCAGTGTATTTTTCCCTGTGTTTCCTGTCTCTCTGTGCCAGTTCGTCTTGTATGTTAGTCAAGTCAACCAGTGTGTTTTTCCCATACTCCATTTGCTATTTTCTTTTTGATCGTCTTCCCGGTTTTGACCCCTGCCTGAATCTGTACTACTTTCCCGCCTGCCTGATCATCATGCCTGCCTTGACCTTGATTCTGCCTGCCCTTCAGTACCTTTTGGACTCTGAACTGGTTTTGACCCTTTTGCCTGTCCACGACCATTCTCTTGCCTTCCCCGATTGGATTAATACATATTGCCTCCTGTATCTGCATCTGGGTCTCGCCTTGTGTCAATTTCCACATTATGTATTACAAGATTTATTTGAGGTTTAGGATTTAGTGAGTCTTTTGTTCCAAATACAATGCTTTTAGTTTTAGAAATATTTAGGGCTAACTTATTCCTAGCCGCCGCTCTGAAACTAACTGCAGCTCTTTGTTTAGTGTTGCAGTCATTTCAGTCACTGTAGTAGCTGCCGTGTGTGGTATTGAGTCTTTTGCATACATAGACACTCTGGTTTTATTCAACGTCAGTGGCATGTCATTCGTAAAAGTTGAAAAAAGCAAGGGGCCTAAACAGCTACCCTGGGGAATTCCTGATTCTAACTGTATCATATTTGAGAGGCTTCCATTAATGATCACCCTCTGTGTTCTGTTAGACAGGTAACTCTTTATCCGCATTATAGCAGGGCATGTAAAGCCATAACACATACATATTTCCAGCAGTAGACTATGCTCAATAATGTCAAAAGCTGCAATGAAGTCATCAATTTCTCTCAGCAAATCATCAGTCATTTGTGTAAGTTCTGTGGTTGTTAGTGCCCTTCCCTTTAAGCGTGCTGAAAGTCTGTTGTCAATTTGTTTACTGTGAAATAGCATTGTATCTGGTCAGACATAATTCTTTCCAGAAGTTTACTAAGGGTTGGTAATGGGCTGATTGGTCAGCTATTTGAGCCAGTAAAGGGGGATTCACTAGTCTTGGGTAGCGGAATGACTTTAGCTTCCCTCCAGGCCTGAGGGCACACGCTCTCTAGTAGGCTTAAATAGAAGATGTGGCAAATAGGAGTGGTAGTATCATCTGCTATTATCCTCAGTAATTTTCCATCCAGATTGTCAGACCCCGGCGGCTTGTCATTGCTGATTGAGAACAATACTTTTTTCACTTCTTCCACACTGACTTAAAAAATACAGTTCTTGTCGTTCATAATTTGGTTCGATATACCTGGATTTGTAGTGTCAGCGTTTGTTGCTGGCATGCCATCCCTAAGTTTGCTTATCATGCCAATG
Organism: Oncorhynchus masou masou; assembly: GCF_036934945.1. NCBI lineage: Eukaryota > Metazoa > Chordata > Actinopteri > Salmoniformes > Salmonidae > Oncorhynchus > Oncorhynchus masou. Next base: position 19,803,737 of record NC_088235.1, on the reverse strand, counting down.
GAAAAGTAATTAAAGTATTTTGCAATATCAGTGGGCTTTGTGATAAATGAGCCATCTGATTCAATGAATGAAGGAGCAGAGTTGGCTTTTTTTCCCAAAATCTAATTTAAGGAGCCCCAAAGAGTTTTACTATCATTCTGTATATAATTTATATTTTTTTCATTGTGTAGTTTATTTAAATTTTATTTAGTCACATGATTTCTTACATTGCAGTACGTTTGCCAACCAGTTGGGCTACCAGACTTAATTGACGTACCTTTTGACTCATCTGTCTCAACCATGTGGTTGGATTTATCAGCTTTTACAGTCATTTTCTTAATGGGTGCGTGTTTATTAGTAACTGGAATAAGTAGTTTAATAAATGCTTCAAGTGCAGCGTCTGGTTGCTTGTTACGGATACAGGTATCCTGTGTGTGTATGTATCCTGTGTTCTTTTCTCTCCTTCTCCCCTCACAGGATAAAATCATCACTCCCCAATCAGAAGACACAACTCTTCCTGTTTCCTACCCAATCACAGTTCCTTTCCCTTGGTTTAAAAACCCTGTCAGTTGTTTGCTCTAGAGCGCAATCTCTCTGTAAATGCCATGTCTGTAGATCTCTCTTTTCATTCTCTCTTTATGTATTGAGCTATCTTTTGTTTGAGCACATCCATAGAACTTTGTCCTCACATGTGAGTCTTGTTTTTGGTTATGGTGTTTGTGTTTTGTTTGCTGGTGGGAAAAGGGGGAACCAAGACAAGTCGCCCATGGGCGTACACTACCCGTAGGTAGACTTTGTTAAATACACTAGTTAGAACTGGGTGGACCACCCACTGTGTTTTTGGTTAGTTAGTTAGCTGTTGTAGAAATCGGCTAGTCTAGCTTAGGGGTGTGTTGAATACTTATTATTTATGTCCTTGGGTCCAGCTCAGCCCCTTTTCCTGCCCCACCCCCCCATTACCGTGTGTTTTGTAATAAACCATGTGTTTGACGGTAATTTAGTTGTCTGTGGTAATTTCGTTCTCACTATTATAAATTGCATGAGTTATGTTTCGGGTCTCGTTACCATCTCCCCTAGACTGTCGGGCCAAAAGGGATTCATAACATTGCTCCTCATTACACACCACAGACCAGCAAACATTCTTTACATCATCAACATATGAATCATTACAAGACTTCTTGTATGACCTCTTATACACTATATTAGGCCCAGCCTTTGGAACTTTGGTTTTCCTAGATATGGCTATCACCCACTTGAACTTTGAGGTTCCTTCAGATGGAATTGAGTGTGTATGGTTTGTGGATGGCTGGACAGTTGTTTGAGGGTTTCCTGTGTCCTGTGTCAGGGGAGGAATTGGACAAACAGGCTCGCTCACATCCTCCTGAGGAACAATCAGACAGGAACGGAGCCTCTCGACCCCACGCTCGCCATAACAACCCTGCCCAGTGACACACACACCGAACAGTGAACTATCCAAGTCTATTGTTAGCCCTATTTTGATGGCACGGTCAGTTCCGTTGTCTGTTTGTGATTGGATCAGTCTTTTTCTGTCATCTCCAGAAACTTCATAGAGGCTGACAGTCAGACACACACACTGTGGGCAGCAATTAGTCTAGCGGTTAGACTGCTCAAAGGTCCCCGAGCTGAGTAGGTGAAACATCTGTTGATCTGCTACACATAGGACAAATATAAGCACCCCCACTTTGACACACACACAGAGACAAACTGTCTCTGCCACCATACTGATGTGCCCTGGGCCCAAACCCGGGCCTATCTTACCCTACTTCACTGAGACCTCTGCAGCCAGCCAGTCACCTTTCTCTCTCTTCTGCTGCAGCCAGCCAGTCACCTTTCTCTCTCTTCTGCTGCAGCCAGCCAGTCACCTTTCTCTCTCTGCTGCAGCCAGCCAGTCGCGCCTCTCTCTCCCTGCTGCAGCCAGCCAGTCACCTTTCTCTCTTTCTTTTCTGCTGCAGGTAGGCAGTCACCTCTCTCTCTCTCTTCTGCTGCAGTCGGTCAGTCACCTCTCTCTCTCTCTGCTGCAGTCGTTCAGTCACCTCTCTCTCTCTCTTCTGCTGCAGTCGGTCAGTCAGCTCTCTCTCTTCTGCTGCAGTCGGTCAGTCACCTCTCTCTCTCTTCTGCTGCAGTCGGTCAGTCACCTCTCTCTCTCTCTCTCTTCTGCTGCAGTCGGTCAGTCACCTCTCTCTCTCTCTGCTGCAGTCGGTCAGTCACCTCTCTCTCTCTCTACTGCAGTAGGTCAGTCACGCCTCTCTCTCTTCTGCTGCAGTCGGTCAGTCACCTCTCTCTCTCTTCTGCTGCAGTCGGTTAGTCATCTCTCTCTCTCTCTGCTGGAGTTGGTCAGTCACCTCTCTCTCTCTCTCTCTGCTGCAGTCGGTCAGTCACCTCAGTCTCGCTCTGCTGCAGTCGGTCAGTCACCTCTCTCTCTCTTCTGCTGCAGTCGTTCAGTCACTACTCTCTCTCTCTCTTCTGCTGCAGTCGGTGAGTCAGCTCTCTCTCTCTCTTCTGCTGCAGTCGGTTAGTCACCTCTCTCTCTCTCTCTCTGCTGTAGTCGGGCAGTCACCTCTCTCTCTCTGCTGCAGTCGGTCAGTCACCTCAGTCTCTCTCTGCTGCAGTCGGTCAGTCACCTCTCTCTCTCTTCTGCTGCAGTCGGTCAGACACCACTCTCTCTTCTGCTACAGTCGGTAAGTCACCTCTCTCTCTCTCTCTCTGCTGCAGTCGGTCAGTCACCTCTCTCTTTCTGCTGCAGTCGGTCAGTCACCTCTCTCTCTCTTCTGCTGCAGTCGTTCAGTCACTACTCTCTCTCTCTTCTGCTGCAGTCGGTCAGTCAGCTCTCTCTCTCTCTTCTGCTGCAGTCGGTTAGTCACCTCTCTCTCTCTCTCTCTTCTGCTGTAGTCGGGCAGTCACCTCTCTCTCTCTTCTGCTGCAGTCGGTCAGTCAGCTCTCTCTCTTCTGCTGCAGTCGGTCAGTCACCTCTCTCTCTCTTCTGCTGCAGTCGGTCAGTCACCTCTCTCTCTCTTCTGCTGCAGTCAGTCAGTCACCACTCTCTCTCTTCTGCTACAGTCGGTCAGTCACCTCTCTCTCTCTTCTGCTGCAGTCGGTCAGTCATCTCTCTCTCTCTCTGCTGGAGTTGGTCAGTCACCTCTCTCTCGCTCTCTCTGCTGCAATCGGTCAGTCACCTCTCTCTCTCTCTGCTGCAGTCGGTCAGTCACCTCTCTCTCTCTTTTGCTGCAGTCGTTCAGTCACCTCTCTCTCTCTTCTGCTGCAGTCGGTCAGTCAGCTCTCTCTCTCTCTTCTGCTGCAGTCGGTCAGTCACCTCTCTCTCTCTTCTGCTGCAGTCGGTCAGTCATCTCTCTCTCTCTCTGCTGCAGTCGGTCAGTCACCTCTCTCTCTCTTCTGCTGCAGTCGGTCAGTCACCTCTTTCTCTCTCTACTGCAGTCAGTCAGTCACCACTCTCTCTCTTCTGCTGCAGTCGGTCAGTCACCTCTCTCTCTCTCTGCTGGAGTCGTTCAGTCACCTCTATCTTTCTCTGCTGCAGTCGGTCAGTCACCTCTCTCTCTCTCTTCTCCTGCAGTCGGTCAGTCACCGCTCTCTCTCTCCGCTGCAGTCGGTCAGTCACCGCTCTCTCTCTCTCTCTCTCTGCTGCAGTCGGTCAGTCACCTCTCTCTCTCTCTCTCTCTCTCTTTCTGCTGCAGTCAGTCAGTCACCTCTCTCTCTCTGCTGCAGTCGGTCAGTCAAATATCTCTCTCTCTCTCTGCTGTAGTTGGTCAGTCACCTCTATCTCTCTTCTGCTGCAGTCGGTCAGTCACCTCACTCTCTCTCTGCTGCAGTCGGTCAGTCACCTCTCTCTCCATCTACTGCTGCAGTCGGTCAGTCACCCCTCTCTCTCTCTCTCTCTCTTTCTGCTGCAGTCGGTCAGTCACCTCTCTCTCTGCTGCAGTCGGTCAGTCACCTCTCTCTCTCTCTCTCTCTCTCTGCTGCAGTTGGTCAGTCATCTCTCTCTCTCTGCTGCAGTTGGTCAGTCACCTCTCTCTCTCTCTCTCTCTCTGCTGCAGTTGGTCAGTCATCTCTCTCTCTCTGCTGCAGTTGGTCAGTCACCTCTCTCTCTCTCTCTCTCTCTGCTGCAGTTGGTCAGTCATCTCTCTCTCTCTGCTGCAGTTGGTCAGTCACCTCTCTCTCACTCTCTCTGCTGCAGTCGGTCAGTCACCTCTCTCTCTCTCTTTCTGCTGCAGTCGGTCAGTCATCTCTCTCTCTCTGCTGCAGTCGGTCAGTCACCTCTCTCTCTCTCTCTTTCTGCTGCAGTCAGTCAGTCACCTCTCTCTCTCTTCTGCTGCAGTCGGTCAGTCACCTCTCTCTCTCTCTGCTGCAGTCGGTCAGTCACCTCTCTCTCCATCTACTGCTGCAGTCGGTCAGTCACATCTCTCTCTCTCTCTTTCTGCTGCAGTCGGTCAGTCACCTCTCTCTCTGCTGCAGTCGGTCAGTCACCTCTCTCTCTCTCTCTCTCTCTCTCTGCTGCAGTTGGTCAGTCATCTCCCTCTCTCTCTCTCTCTCTGCTTCAGTCGTTCAGTCACCTCTCTTTCTCTCTCTCTCTCACTCTGCTG